>NW_004797445.1:514648-516217 GCF_000002075.1 Aplysia californica
GGGGGATACACCTCTCATCTCTCCCATTCGTATTTTGTTTCCAGGGAGGTAATTTATCTTTCACAACATGTTTTGTTATTCCGCACAGAACATGTGCTACAGTCAAGTGCACGCGGCACCATCCCTACTTGTCCTTTATTTGGCTATAATAGCACGATCCAAAATAATAATAATGATGATGATGATGATGATGATGATGATGATGATGATGATGATGATGATGGTGATGATGATGATAATAATCATAATAGTTCGTATGTCTGACTATGACAAAGACATCGACAGAAGAGAATTTTTCTCTTGCAAAATAGAAGAACCAAAGATGAAGATGACTTGGGGTTTCTGCTGTGGCCAGAGATACCAATAAGTTCTAGCAGAGAAGAGTTAGCCATATTATATTTTGAGCATTCAAAAGCTTCACTTCCACTTGTGGGTGTGCGCAGCTTGCTGGTTTCAACATTTCTTATTCATGAAGCCTCATAGGACTTGCTGCCCACTCTGTATCTGCTGCTGTCCTAGTGGGTATGTCATGAGCTAGGCTTTCCCATGTCGATAGATTTATGTTGAAGTCTATTAAGAGATATTTTCAGGGTGTCTTTGTAGCGCTTTTTTGCGCCAACTTTAGGCTTCCTTTGGGGAAGTTCAGAATAGAATACTGTCTTTGGGATTCTGAAATTAAGCATTCTTACAACACGGCCAGCCCAACGAAGTTGAACCCTTTTGATTTTAGATGACAGACTCTGCATGTGCCGTCTTGAAAACTTTGGTGTCTGGTATTTCACCCTGCCCTTTGTTGCCAAGAATTCTCCAGAGGCATTTTTTTACCATGGTTTTGGTACACCGTCCTGGTCTCGATTGAGCACAAATGGATTGGGAGGTCCACATCAGTGCATACATGTACATATGTACTTTCAACTTTGTCTCCTATGCGGATGTCACAGCAGTCTCAAACTTTTGCTCCGAGTCTTCCAAAGGATGCACTAGCGTATTCATACGTAAAGCTATGTCTGCATCGATGCGGACATTTGAAGACAGTACACTGCCAAGAAATTTGAAACTATCAACACCGATCAGTATTGTTTTATGTATTTTGATTTTTAGAAAGGAGGGCCTGCCAGGAGACTTCCGTTTTTGCTGTGCTATGATGAGTCCAAAGTTTTCACATGAATTTGGAAAGAGATGAACACAGTTTCGCATGCTGGGTTCTTCACGAGCACGAAATGCAAATCATCGGCTAATATTAGTTCACGGACATGCATCATTCTGATTTTTGTCTTTGCCTCCAGACAACGAAGTTGAAGAGTTTACCATCCAGTCTTTAACTGATACCAACATGAGCAGAGGAGCTCTAAAATTCTTTGTGCACCATCACCATAGCCGAGGGCATGATACGGAAAAGTGTTGGTGTCAACACAAAGCTCTGCTTCACTCTATTTGCCACACAAAAGGCTTCAGACATGTCACCATTGCTCTTGACACTGCTTTATTTACTTGTCTTACTTGTCCACTGTGTTGGGGTCACTGCAGTCGGAACATGTCCATCTCTGCCCCCCCCCCCCCCCCCCCCCC
>NW_004797445.1:516317-518250 GCF_000002075.1 Aplysia californica
TATATATATGTATATGCTGTGATCTTCACGGATGGATCAGTCAACAGAGGGGTCAAATCGGGCTGGGCCTTCAGTGTCAGAGCTGATGGGGTAGTACTGAAAGAGCAAAGTGGAGCAACTGCTGAAATGAAATGAAACGGTCAAATGGCACCCCGAGCACAAAAGCATGAAGTAACAAAAGTCCTTTTTCAAAATTCAGAGCGGTAAACTGAGTTTTTAACACTTGCCTTACTTACTTGTCTTACTTGTCTACTGTGTTGGGGTCACTGCAGTCGGAACATGTCCATCTCTGCCCCCCCCCTTCAGGATCCACCCCAGAGTCTGTCTGCTTATAGTCTCCATCATAATCTGGTTGGAGATCCGTCGGACTGGTCCGCAAAGATGGCTGTTTCCCCTCTCCTCTTTGGATCGCCTTCTCATTCAATTCACCTAGAGTGTGGGAACCGCTATCCGTCCTATTCTTCCTCAAATTTTCCCTTACAGCGATTGGGATGGTTGGTGGGTCCAGTGTCAAATTCCCTCCCACTTTTGCCTCTCCAGCCAGCTTGTCTGCTATCTCGCTGCCGAGTGCCGGTTACCCCCGCGTGGCCTGGGCAGAAGATCCATGCCACTCTTTCCATGCTGCTCTCCCTGATCGTAGCCTTCCAGTCCGCATACAGCATCCCTTTCTGTACCTTCTGTAGTGTGCTCATTGAGTCAGTAAAGATAACTGCTTGCTGATGGCTTGTGTTCTTGATCCAGTGTAGAGCCTCACTTATGGCTTTTATCTCCATACACATACTTGATGTTGCTTGACACTGCTTTTCATACTGTCATGAAATTACTAAGAAAAGGGAAAGGATAGATATTAATAAATGTTTGACTTGCGCAGAGGTTTGTTTAAAGTGAGAAAGAGCGGTGCAAACTTCAAACTTAATCTCTCACCTAGCGACTTTGTATTTGATGGCAAGATAATGACAAGGCGATCAGATTAGTACCTAGGCGCGTTCCACAAAGAACCGGAAATACGCCATAATGCACAATCTAGAATACATGCATTGTCTTTCGTCTACGAATTTGACGGATTATTAATAACATTTTAATGATAGTTTTTGCTTGTCATTGAAGTCACTTCCTTTGAAAGGAAGTAGAAGTGAAGACGACAGAACGTTTTGAAACTGCATATTTATTTAGATCTAGATATAGAGTCTTGATCTAGAGGTATAAAGTAAGGAATTTTTAAAAGGTAAATTTCAATACTTATTCGCATGGTACTTTGACATCATAGACTACTACTTTATCAGGAGAAAAATGTCGAGGCCATACTGTAGGATCATTATCTTTATTAGTTAGATATGCGATCAGCGATGACAGCCAGTGTGAATTTAAGAGTTTGGTCCATCTCTGGAATAATCTGGTTAAACGTAGGCGTAGGGCGTAGAGTACTTTATGATTGGATCTGTCTGGGGTAGAACTAGGTTATCTCGTTTCAAGGTTGTACCTGAACGGAGAGCGCTGAAAAAAGAGAGGGGAAAAAGACGTGTAGGCTACATACTAAATCTATACAGCAAGCTGCTGAATGTGAAATACACACTGCTCTTTACAAGCTTGTGGTTCAGCCTGAACCTTTCTTGATATTAATATTTTTGGCACATACACCGCTGTAAATGATAAAGCTGTTCAAGAATAGTGACGAGTCGGTAATGACACAGATGAAGGTACATAAACACACCCGCTCAACACCCACCCGGACCTATCAGTGATAAGCACTAAAGGAATGCAAGATCAAGCCTTGCGTCCAATGACACCATTCACAAACTATCTCAGCCGGCAGTCGCTATAATATGAGTAGTGTTATTACAAATGATAGTATTGTATTAGAGTCCAACACAGTTGCAAAGTAATTGGAATAGCTTGAAGATTTTAACACTGATACTGGGGAAAAGGGAAGGGG
>NW_004797445.1:522623-523656 GCF_000002075.1 Aplysia californica
TCCTCCTCCTCCTCCTCCCCCTCCTCCTCCTTCTCCTCCCCCTTCTCTCCTCCACTCCTCCAGTCCTCCTCCTCCGTCCCTCCCCTCCTCTACTCCCCCACTCCTTCTCTCCTCATCCACAGTCCCTACCCTTTTTTACATAAGCAAACGATGAATAAACTAACTGATGATAATGTAAATACACGAGAAGCCGAAATCATTATAAATGAAATAAAAGAAATGTTGTTTCTAAACAAAATCCCACTAAAATAGGCAATAACATGATGGCCCAATTTGAAGCAAAAGAAGAAAAGATACAATTTTAAAAAAAATAGGTACAGAGCAACAAAAACCCAAAAAAAATGAACAAAACAACACGTAATACACGTTTCAATTTTACATTAACAAATACCCCCAATTTCATCCCTCTAAAACAGGCAGCAAGCTTTACTGACATGTGGATTCTCACCGAAGGCTTGAATTCGGGAGCCACTGCTATCGTGGGCAATGCCGTGGCCCGGGAAAAAAGTCGGCGCCGGATGCTGGAGACGGAGCAGACGCTGGTGCGCTTCCTGTTTGCCGAGCGCCTCCCACCGCTGACGGTCATGG
The DNA here is from genome assembly GCF_000002075.1 of Aplysia californica. Classification (NCBI taxonomy): domain Eukaryota; kingdom Metazoa; phylum Mollusca; class Gastropoda; order Aplysiida; family Aplysiidae; genus Aplysia; species Aplysia californica. The sequence goes on from NW_004797445.1 coordinate 523,212, forward strand.
GCGTGGTCTTCAAGGACGCCATCTCGCTCAACATGGTGGCGAGGTTGGAAGAAGGAGCAGTAGGTTTCGGGAAGAGGGCAGTTGTTATCATGTTATTATTATTATATTCTTTGGGTATTTGTTTTGCTAAGACGGCTCTTTCTCACTTTCACTCACACGCATACACACACACACACACACACACACACACACACACACACGGAAATCTAAGAGATACACATGAACAAAAACGAACACACAAATTAAATTCCTTCACAAAAAACCGTCAACATCACAAACGCATGTGCAAGTCCATAACCCAAGAAGGTATATTATGTATTATCAGTCTTTCTCACTAACACACAGCATACGTACGAATCGACAACGTTGCCTTTGGATGAAGAATCACTAGTCAAATACTCCATCTTCGTTAACTGAAAAAAATTCCCATCTGGGCCCCCCCCCC
>NW_004797445.1:525042-528505 GCF_000002075.1 Aplysia californica
AAGCACACACAGAGAGAGAGAGAGAGAGAGAGAGAGAGAGAGAGAGAGAGAGAGAGAGAGAGAGAGAGAAGAGCCAGGCATTACTTCTGAAAGTAAAGTATAATCCTGATGTGCTATGTGCAGTAAGTTAGCTCGTATTTTGATCTGAACTGTTGCAGCTTCCATTAGAAAAAAAGCTGTTCGTATCTTCTGTATTTCATTTTTATATAATCATTTTGCTGGAAAGTTGTGCTGAAAATGCGTTTCCACACTATTGTCCATGCTACAGGGAAAATCATTCCACATTTTGAAGGACACAAGACGGTTTTTGTGGACAAAAGCACTTATGTGTTTTCGCAATAGCACCAAGTCGTTTTAACAATGTTTAGGAAATTGGAGTGAAAGCGACCCTCTTTATCATGTAACACCTGCTTCAATTTTCTTCTTTTCGAACACATTAATGAAACTTTTCCTTTAGCCGAAATCCGACAGAAGAACCCCCCCCCCCCTCCAACAAACCCACTGTCAATTAGAAACTAAACTTGTAATTAGTAAAGACCAAATATCTTGTTTCATCTCAATATCTGCTTATTAGATATGGCACTGACAACTACGAAGTATATGTGAAAACTGAGCTCCTGCGCATGCTCACTGAGGTGTTTCCGGAAGAGTTTCGAGACAACAATATCGCCAGGAACCAGTATAGAGACAAGATCCTTCAGTGTGTGACGTATGCCATGCAGGTAAGAGGGTTGAGTCTTGCCATAGATAAACACAATTCTCAAAAGTTAAAAATAGCAAAAACGATTTGACATCTTATTTTATAAAGATTCCCTGAATGTAACCCAGGATTAGGCAATAAAACTATTAGATAACATACGATATTTCTTGATCCAGCAAAATTTTTATATCAGGAATGACATGCCCCTTTGCCTTTACTAAAAGAAAAAGTTATAAATTGTTTTTTAAAACACCCTGAAGGCTGCTGAATAATATGCTCCGATTATTCTAGATCATTGTTCATGTACGCTGTCCTTTTCCATGTCACACACGTGTACATCCTCCACTCCACCACAAGGGTCGCCTCGCCAATCACTACTACCACCATCCCCAGCATCCCCAGCCACCGTCACCACCATTACCACCACACTACTACTACTACTACTACTACTACTACTACTACTACTACTACTACTACTACTACTACTACTACTACTACTACTACTACTACTACAACCTCCACCACCACCACCTTCACCATCATCACCACCACCACAACAACAACGACAACAAGTATATTCTTCTTTCAGAAGAAACGACCGTGAAAACCCTTGAGTAAAAGTTGTGGGGCCTGCGATACAGGAACTACAAACAAAGCGCCGGGTATGATGATGCATAAAGATGTAGAAATTATTAGGTTTTATAGTAATCCTGTCAATATGTTGTATTCCAGGCAGACTCCACCCTTTTGACGGTCGTGGACAGACGTCTCCAGACGAAAAAGTTGAAGGAACTGGACAAAGTGATCCTCACGGCTGTACTGCAATGTAATAGGCTGTGCTCACGACAGAGATTTTCATTCGATCCCTATTTGATATGGTTTGATTTTTTTTAGGAAAGGGACGGGGGGAGGGGGGGGGGTTTACCAATCAGAGTACAAATCTAAACCGATCCTCCAAAATCGGGCATGTTTGACTTTCGAGTTCACGATCGGGTACATTTGGTATACTAAAAGATCATATGGTGAGGACTCAAGGAGTTCATGTACTACAAACTGTTTGTCCTGCAACTTATCGTAAAGAGAAAAAGAATGCTGTCAACAATTGATCAGAAGGCTATATTGCTCGTCATTTCGCATTGTGATGTAAGATTCTTTGTTAGCGCGCCAAATGTGATGATGGAGATTCCGAAATAATTTGATGTACCATGCACAGTCCACTGCCATTTCCTGTCCAAATCCGATGTGATGTGGTCATGTGGAATTGACCCATTTGACTGATGGGTATCCCCTCTAAGACAGCATGGTTGTTGCTAAGAATGTGTTTGATGGTACGCGTTTGCGCTCAGTAACTGTTGTAACTGCAGAAGTTTTACACCCTTATCGACGTCAGCATCCATCCCTCTCTGGAGGCCATGGTTATGCACCTGTTAGAGTTTGTCTAGTTGGTATAAGAGCAGCGACTGCTGTGACTGCGTAGGCCAATTCGAGAGTGACAGTCTCTGTTTCCTGCTACAGCAGCTATATTTGAACTTCCGGGGTTGTAAGGGGCATCTGGTGACTTTTGTTCTAGACCTCGCCCTGCGTTCTTCAGAAGCTCTTTCCATGTATTGTTCTCCTCTACGGCTAAGCATCTGTCTCCAGGAAGACCGACTCTACTTTTAGCCTCCCATCTCTCAATATTTCTTCTCCTATCGACAAAACTGAGATACTTTAGGAGCGAGTTGCTTCAACCATGTCTGTCAGAGAGTCTTGAGAGGTATACCGTGTCACAGCAGACAGAAGGAGATACTCGATTATAAAAAAGACCCCCCCCCCCCAACATCCCTACTTCCCTGCAAGGGAATCGAACTCAGGTCTTCTGTGTGCCATAGAGAAGCGCCCAACTCAGTGATTCTCAACTTGTTGGAGGTACTAAGCAATTTTCATACGTGCATTCCGGGCCTTGGGACTGACTCATCGAAATTTTGGGGTTCAGTTGAACCTAAGATAGAACTACTGTCTTAACCGCTAGTCTACAAACACCGGTTTGCTGTGTGTACATTATGGCTGTCACCTGATCAGTAGTACGAAGAAGGCGTATGGTCAAATATCGATTTCTTGATTGCTGACCTGCGAGGACTTGAGTTCATTTTGTTGTCGTTATTTGTGTTGCTGTTGTTCTTGTTGATGTTGTTGTTGTTGCTTTTGTTGTTTCTGTTGTTGCTGTAGTTGCTGATGGTGCTGTCGGAGAGTTGCTGTTCTTTTTGTTTACCTTATTATTTTTGGTGTTGTTTAAGGACAGGTAACAGGGAACAAGTACGACGAAAGGGATCAGGTGATGACGGTGAGTTCGACGACGACGACGACGACGATGATGATGATGATGATGATGATGATGATGATGATGATGATGATGATGACGACGACAACTACGACGACGTAGAGAAACGACGTCACCTTTAAATACAACCCCGAAATACAAAACGCATCAACTCAAAAAACTGCTTTTTTTTCTAGCCCACAGCGCTATGCAGTCGTGGGAAGAACAGCTCCACTGGAACCTCCAGCTCACCATCGACTGGATCCGACCAGACCTAGCCCTCACAGAGATCTTCAACAAGAACCCCAGCAGTACGTTCCAGGTAGGGGCAATTTCGATTTACGGAAATCTGTGCAGTCGTCGTCGTCGTCGTCGTCGTCGTCGTCGTAGTAGTAGTAGTAGTAGTAGTAGTAGTAGTAGTAGTAGTAGTAGTAGTAGTAGTAGTAGTAGTAGTAGTAGTAGTA
>NW_004797445.1:531043-544703 GCF_000002075.1 Aplysia californica
CGAGAGAGAGAGAGAGAGAGAGAGAGAGAGAGAGAGAGAGAGAAAGAGAGGGAGAGGGAGAGAAAGAGAAAAAGAAAAAAGAGAGAGACAGAGAGAGAAAGAGAGGGAGAGGGAGAGAAAGAGAAAAAGAAAAAATGAGAGACAGACACACACACACACACACACACACACACACACACACAGAGAGAAAGAGAGAGAGAGAGAGAGAGAGAGAGAGAGACAGAGAGAGAGAGAGGGAGAGAGTGAGAGAGAGAGAGAGAGAGAGAGAAAGAGAGAGAGAGAGGTTGTGTGTGTTTGTGTGCGCGAGTGTGCATGTGTGCATGTGTGTATGTTATATCAACGCGTTTTTGGCCAACTTTGGACAATGTTATATGTGCCGAAATCCCCAGTAAACAAGAAGCAGTCGCTCTAGGGTATTACGAAACGCTGTTACAGGCTCTGCACGCTCTGGTCTACTGGGCTGCACTCACCAACAAAACTGAACTCTGCCGTATCCTCTGGGCTCGAACCAATGAGCCTATGGCGATGGCTCTCGTGCTGTCCACTATGTACAGCCGCCTGGCGAGATTTTGGATTTCAGACGTCGATCTACAAGAGAAAACCAACAAAATCGGACTGTGAGTACTGGCTTAGATTGGATGAATCAAGTAATTTCAAGTAATATTGGATGCCCCATTCGTCAGATGCATGGACAGATTGAATTGGGGGCAGGCCGGGTAATGGTGATGGGCAGTGCACATTACATCATAATGATCATTACTTAGCTTGATCCAATTTGGTCAGTATCCCATTAGGGCCTGTCAAATTCCGTGGACCTACAAAGATCTGACCTGCAGTGTCATGTGACAAGTACTCGCCTTGTGATTTGCTGTTTCCAAAGTGATCGTTTGGTTTTGAGAAATTTAATCATTGGACCAAAACGGTAGCTTTTATCTCTATTTTAAAGAAGATCTGCCCGATCTGAATATCAAATAAGGATTTGATGAAGCTTTCTGCAGTATGCAGTTGGTAATAGCCAGACGAGGCTGACATCTTTGTCACTTCATTCACGGTGTCTCTCAAAATTTGAACTGTAAAAGTTTTAAATCTCTTATTATGGTCTTATTTGGTAGTGTATAGCTAGCCATTCCGCGTCGGACCTTTGTTGTTGTTGCCTTTTCCCCATTCCACATTCCTTCTTTCCACGAGATGGAGATTCAGATTTTCTTAGTTTGCCGATTTGTGTTTTTTAAAATCCCCTCCAATCAAAACGATCTATAAATCTCACGCACACATTACTTTAAACCCCACTTACAAATTTTAAATCATAACTCCTTCTTCCTCGTGTTGTCAACATGTATTAAGCTATGCTGTTGTCAGCCCAAACTGTCAATTTTCAACTCTGGTACTCCCTACGCCCTTCTTCCGGTCCTATCTGAAATAATTTCATCATGTTGACAGGGACTTTAAATCACACACCACAGCACCCCTTTTCCCTATCCTGGTACCCTATTAAAGTGTCTTCCGACCAGGGAGTTTGGCGAGCTGGCTGTCAAAATGCTGGACCTGAATTATGAGGAGTCTCACGCCCAGGCTCTGAGGTCTTTGACAATCAAAATGGAGGACTTCAAAGGTTACACAGCCGTGGATCTGGCCCTGTTTGGGAAGAACAAGTATTTCATCGCTCACCCTTGCTGCCAGCGACACATCTACAACATGTGGTACGGCTCCATTCGGATACGACAGCATGATATGGGATTCATTCGTCTTCCAGACAGCGTCAAGGTGCCTAACTGACGATGGATGAGTATATCAGTAGGGCTCAGCATTCTGTATTAAATTGTACAAAACTCGAAGGTATCAACACCTGAGGGCGGCCAGGATAAAGACGTAGATCGTAAGAGACCCATTTTTGTTTCGTTTTTAAGGTAATGGATTTAGTTGTCATAGGCTGTTGCCCATGCATGTACTTTTATTGAAAAGAGAATTCGTTACACCCCTGAGTATTAGATACCCATTATGGGTGCTGTGCCTTAGTAGTCCGTCTGTGATTCCTCAAAGATACTTATTATACATATTGCACTGTGCTGTTCTTTGTATAATTTCGAAATTGTATACTCGCTTTTCAAAACATTAAAAAATCCTTCATTTAAAAAGTACCAGAATGCTTCTTTTATACAAGCAAGGTAGAACAGAAAAGGAACAAAGAAAGAGAAGAAATGAAAGCGAGAGGGAAACAGAGAAAGACAAACATTGAAATAGAAAGAGGAGAAAGACGAAAAAGAGAGGATAGAGAGAAAGGGAGAATGAGATAGAGAAAGAAAGAGAGAGAGAATTAGAGAGGGAGAGAGAGAGAGAGAGAGAGAGAGAGAGAGAGAGAGAGAGACAGAGAGACAGACAGACAGAGAGAGAGAGAGACAGAGAGAGAGAGAGAGAGAGAGACAGAGAGAGAGAGAGAGAGAGAGAGAGATGTGGGTTGGGTTGGGGAATGGGTGGTTGGAGGAGAGTTACTATGTATACGAAGGAAGGAAATAATACGCCCCTGTCATCCCTTTCTTTGCTTCTGTTTTGTTTTTGTCAGTTTTGTCTGTTTATTATTCATTTCTGTTTTTTAATTTGTTCCTCCCACTCTTTTTTCGGTCTCCTTCCCACTTTTGGCGCGCGCGCTGTTTGTGTGTGTGTGTGTGTGTGTGTGTGTGTGTGTGTGTGTGTGTGTGTACTGTGTGTGTGTGTGTGTGTGTGTGTGTGTGTGTGTGTGTGTGTGTGTGTGTGTGTGTGTGTGTGTGTGTGTGTGTGTGGGTGTGTGTGTGTGTATTATTTGCCTCCATACTGAGCTTCGCTACTCAAAACCTGTGCAAACAAAGCAGTTTTTAAAGAAGAGAACTTTCTATTTTTTTCTTCTTTCAGATCTTCTTATGTCTGACCTTCATCTTCCCAACACTTTTCTGGGTTGAAATTGTCGCTGAAAAGACTGGTACGTGTGCTTAAACTAAATACAACGATTTTTAGCGTGGCCCTTTGTTCAACTCGTCATTTTTACGGGTTTGTCCCTGAGACTGCTTTGTGGATTCGAGAACTAATCGATTTGAATCTTAAAGATTGATGTCTTGTGCAAAGCACCAAAATGTAAGCTGATATCGTAGACAGACATTAATTATCCTTAGCCGTGACTCTGACACAATTTCGGTTCACTTATGTGCTCACTATCTGACATGAACCAAATAAATGGCACGGTTCAGGGGATGGGGGTGGGAGGGAGAAAAGTGTCGTCCACTCACTCGACTATAGCGAGGATGCTATTTTGTTCTTCATTTTTGACGCTCATGTCGCGCACACCTATCAGCGGCTATAGAAAGCAAAGAGCAGCAGCTATAAGGCGTAATTCAAGTCAATGGCTGGCATCAATTAAAATTTGTTTTTCAATCATGATAACCATGCAGAGACATTTATTAATTTATCTTTGATTGGAACTGTAGCATGCAACTCTTAGCTACGAATTACATTGTTTTTACGAATCACCATCAGTGTTCAACTTCTATACGACAATACCCCAAGAGCAAAACGTTTACTTTAGTTCAGTTGCTGCTTCAAACTTGCCTGTTTTTACTTTTCAAATATTCTAGCGGCCTTCCAGGTTTTTAAAAAAAGAATCTGTTGTAAAGAAGGCAAATATGAAGGTAATAAAGTACTCAAACATTTGGCCTTATCCAGATACACGATGGACCTATTTTTTGCCCCGGAGTAACGACATGAATAACCTGTTATGTATAAAACTGACTCTCTCACTCACACTTGGTATTCAGGCCGAACCAGGATGACATCTCAGGTAGAAAATTCAAGCCATTCACTTCAGAAATCGAAGGACAAAACGAACAGTAACCAGGGGGAACTTGACGAGAATGATCAAAAGAAAACAAAGGTACGTTCCATCCAATAACTAATATTGTTCCGTCTTCGGTAGATGGAATTAGGCGCACGGTTAACTCAGTTGGTATTGCTCTGGACTACAGTGTGAAAGACCCTGGTTCTAATCCCCAACGGGAGATCTGAATTTGCATTACTTTTTGGGAGTTTTTAATGCTCTCCTCCCATTTGGCCCGGTCCTATCGCCGACGGATGTAAATTTCTGAGGTCCTGTCTCCCAAATAGACTTCCAGTGTTGAAAAGGACGTTAAATTTGTGCAATGACATGAAAAATAGACGGAAGTATTAAAATTTGGTGCAAAGTGCAATGCTTTTGAGATTTTAAAAAAAAGCCCCTCCTACTTCTTTCCTTTTCCGTGTTGTTTCTGAAATGTTATCTAAATTTATTACTTGCTCAAATCTCTAGATTGTGATTTTTATGACAATAACAAACTTTGCTGCAGGGCGGACGGTACTCGCTGCTACTCGTTGTTCCTAATACATTCCCCATGTTCTTGTTATTTCTGTCTCATCTCGTTTTTTGTTTCATCAGTAATTGAACATGGCTGTGCCAGTGTTCCCTCCTTCAAATAGAACACCTTACAACTAGTATTTTCGACCAAACAATTAACACCTATTTCCTCTGACAAAACCAATTTCAAACAAATTTTACGAGACGCTCGAGTTCGGGAACCTCTCTTGACTACTTTCCCCGATGTGTGTATCAACAGGACGAGCTGGCTACTCTGGAAGCGACGGTCGTGGATAAAGCTGGAGACTCTTACTTACTGATCCAGAAGCTGTACTACCTGTGGACTGCTCCCATCACTAAGTTCTGGATGACCACAGTAATTCCATCATTTATTAAAAATTATAAACATTGCTTTGGTGACACTATCGACAGATTTTTGACCTTTAGGAGGCGGGGTGCGTTGAACCTGCCGGCCAGGCAATTTTTCATTTGAAATGAAGTACACAAACTATTAAAAAAACACCCAAAAAAAAAGAAAAGACCCCCCCCCCCCCCAACCGTATAAGCGTTACAAAGGCGAAAACCCAAAACATTTGATATTTTTAACGAACTATTCATCAACGAATACATTATACTTTTTCACTGAGGATAAAATGGCAATAAAATAATAACTTTATCGGTCGCTTTGGAACTTACGTTAAAATATGATTTGATACCAACTACAGTATAGAACTCTTAACAGAGACACACACTGGGGAAGCTGTTCAACCAACCAACCAACCAACCAACCAACCAACCATCCAACCAACCAACCAACCATCCAACCAACCAACCAACCAACCAACCAACCAGCCAACCAACCAACCAACCAACCAACCAACCAGCCAACCAACAAACCAGCCAACCAACCAAGTAACCAATCGACCAACCAACCAAACAGTGAACCAACCAACCAATCAACCAACCAACCAACTAAACAACAAACCAACCAACCAACCAACCAACCAACCAACCAACCAACCAACCAACCAAGCAGCGAACCAACGAATCAACCAACCAACCAACCTAGTAACCACCTCCAACTCGAGATATTCCGCTCGTGAAGCCAGAGGGTGGGAGCTGCTCAGTTTGTTTAGGCCCAGTTTTTCATAACTACAGCACTATAACATTGTAGTTGTAACTCAAGTTTTTTTATTCTCCACTTTCAAACTGGTGGTGTAGAGATAGTCCCTCTAAAATGTCACTTCAGCCTGTATTGTTCAATATTTCTTCCTTTTTGTATGCAAATCAAAGCAAACAACTCTGTAAGATTTCAACAATGAATGTTCTTAAAAACAGTTGCAAAATAAAATTCAATTCATACAATCAATCAATCATTCATTTACACTTTTTGAAAGTGTCAATGTTAAAGTCCATCATGCAGGATACAGTCGAGGCGGGGTGGGCCGTTGACAAACTGAACCTGTGACAAACTGGGCCTGAGACAAACTGGCATGCTTCCGAACATGGCTACAATGTTGACGCATTTGGGCTAAAGTTCTGAAAACCTACTATATATACAGCTCTCCTCGGTCCTACTAATTGCAACCGGAGCCGTCCGTATACTTATTTTTTAAATTATGTTTTTGCCTTACGATTTTTAAAAATAATTTTTGTTTGTTTGGTAACAAAACTGGCCTAAAATCACAAAACTGGACAGAATTGACAATTTGGTTTGGACAGCTGATTTGTTATGAGCCGGAAGTTGGACGAAGCAGACCAACAATCTCTGATCGTTTTTGTTTTTTTCCTTTCGCAGTTTAGAAATTGTAGACCCTGCCTTTGTTTTCGTGCTCTCTCCCAACCTGCCATCCTCCCCCATTTCCGGCTCCAGACGGCCCCGGACTGCAATTAGTAGGACCCACTTTCCTTGTTATCAGTTAGCGCTCTCAGATCCCCATGACACATACACTTGCAAGCTAAGAAAAACTAAATATTACATGAATTAAATAATATGTTATTGAAGGCAGTGTTCTTTCACAACAGCGGCAATTTTTGTGCTGGATTGGTTCACACTTTGCCGTACGATTATGGCTCAAGTAGCTAACGAGTGCCATAAATGCCGGCTACAGCGAGTGCACGGGAATGACATTGGTATTAACACGTGATTGTTATCTAAATTTGGTCTTTTCTCCCGCCAGCTGTTCTATACAATCTTCATGGCACTCTTCACCTACAACCTGATGATGCCGTTCTGTGGTAACCGCCACATGAACCTTGTGGTGGCTGTTTGGCTCGTCGGTCTCTTCTTTGAGCAACTCTACTTGGCTGTTGTTAAAAGATGGGTAGGTCAAGGATTTCTGTTGGCGCGTTAGAAGGTTGTAGACGTCACATAGTGAGCTTCAAAACTACGAGTGTTTCCCTTTTCCAAGCCTTATTAGATTTTGGCAAAGCTGTGATCTTAAACGATATCAACGAAGCTTCAGACCTATTCCAACATTCTACACAGTAACCCGGGGATGTATGCTTTGCTTTGAGTGTGGTATGAATTTGAAAAGTTAAGTCGCTTAGCCTCTAACTCACACAATATAACATTATACGCACCATGTTAGCAATATACCTTTCCACAGACTTAAGGATGTTTGGCTTGCAAGACAGAAAATGTATCAGCTTGTACACCCCAAACAATTGCATAATACACAATTCTTACTAAAAACTGTGCATCCATTCATTTCTCAAAACTGTATCTATCTTCATTCCATTTATCAAAACTGCACATATATTTGTTCAATTCTGAAAATTTTCCCTTAAATTTATATTCTCGTTTAATAAGTCTTTATTTTACGCCCCCCCCCCCCCCAAATCGACACACTTTAGATAATTTAGGAGGTGGGCTTCGACCTGCCTGTCTGGGACAACCCGGGATGAGAGGGATTCAACGTTGCAGCAGAAAGACTGAGTGATATACTCGATACAAATTACGTCAGACGGGAATCGGACTCTTGTCTCCTGCGCGCCACAGTGAAGCTCCTGACCTCTACATCTCAGACACCGGTCTCAAGACTGTGGTCTCAAGACTGTACTTTCTAAGACATCTAGATTATTTGTCTCTGAGCACCAAATTTCTACTCGTTTTTCGCCAGCACTTCGGCCGTGTCAGTATCGTCGCCAACGTGCGGTACATGCTGGTGATGCTGGTCACTCTGGCCCTGATCGTGGTTTTCCGCATCCTCTACTGGCCGGTGCTTCCCTTCTTCATTGTCAAGATTTTCCTCTGCTTCAGCCTCATCTACTTCTTCTACTATGCTATGGGATATTTCTTCCCTGTCTCCAAGACGCTTGGACCAATGCTCATCAACATTACCGTCATGGTGAGTTAGACATGTAGATCAAAAGCTCGTGACAACAGTTAATAGTGTCAGGAGGAATTTTTGTCACGCCAAGGTTTAAACATGTCCTGTCTGCTTGAGGGACGAAATGCTCTACAGTATGTGCATCAACTTTTACCTTTGACTTTGAAGCAATGATAAAAAGAAGAAGAAAAAAAAAGCTGTGCATTTTGTCAGTGACATAAAAGTACAGAGAGAGAAACGAACAGGTTTTTTTCTATGACCATTCTGTGACTGATGTAATGGAACACAATATTTCTTATATGAAGGTCTTAGGTTCGAGCAGTTGGTCTAAGTTAAAAGGAAACACGTAGATTCAATGGTGGTCATACAGCTCTCGGGGCTAATTTATTTTTAAAGACAGAGCATTATCTATTTGATTAATCAGATTTAGGTACAATGCATACACAAGATAACCAATTCCTTTTCATTTGCTGCACACCCACACACACACACGTGCACACACACACACACACACACACACACACACACACACACACACACACACACTCACTCACACACACACGTACATACACACACACATATACACACACACTCACAGATAGATAGATAGATAGATAGATAGATAGATAGATAGATAGATAGATAGATAGATAAATAGATAGATAGATAGATAGATAGATAGATAGATAGATAGATAGATAGATAGATAGATAGATAGATAGATAGACAGATAGATAGATAGAGAGAGAGAGAGAGAGAGAGAGAGAGAGAGAGAGAGAGAGAAAGGGATAGAGAGAGCATACTTCCATAGATAAATCGTAAAGGGTGGTACATAACCTACAATTAAAGGAATAAATACGTTTGTAAAATGTACATAATCCAAAATTAGATGAAAATGTCCTAACAACGTGAACCAGGTAACGATATATAAAAATAGAAAGAAAGCAAATGGAGCGAAAGTAGTATGGGAAAAAACAAACAAACGAGAAGGGTACCACTGTTCTTTTTTCTTTTGATAAGAAGAACAACATCATCTTCACCTATTCACACCCAATCGCACCCATGTCTGCGTCGCCTGCCTGTGTGTTCTAGATGAGAAGAGACCTGGTGAAATGGCTCCGTATCTGGTCCATGACGCTCATCTCTGGCGCAGTGGCTGTCCACGCAGTTCTGTACCCTGCCGCGCCTTTCAACCTAAACACCTTGTGGTCGGCCTTCATCCGGGGCGTCTTTGCCCTGTTCACCACGGACATCTCAGATCTGGACACAGGTATACCAGATGGATTGACGCGTATCAATTCGAGGTTTGGGTTTACGTCATTTTTGTAACATTTCAAAGAGTTGTAAATATAACTGTAAAGGCTTTACGACCCCATCAATACAGTTAAGACCATATGTAAGTATAAGGCGGAATGATACGACCCAGCCTGTCAAGGCCAACCATGATTGAGTGGGGGTACACATCCTAACAGACAGAAGAAATTACTCGATTTATACGTAACTCTAAGTCAGGCTGATGTCAAAATCAATTGCCAAAGACGAATTTATTAAAGAAAGATATTTGTAATAAATGATAACAACAATTAAAAAACATCCACCTGTCAGAAATCGAAGTCACATCTTCTGCAAGCAACGACGTTGACCCTTACCACCACGTCACAGACAATGGTAAAGATGTGTAATTCTGTGCAGCCATGTCTGAAGTAGAGAATGCAAGTACAAAAGGTTTTTGATAGAAGTGATCCTATCCAGGAAGTGTAATACGGACAGGTAGTGCTCTGTCACAAAAAGCGACAGCGTTCGTACACTATTAGTCTACCGTACCGGGCTTTCCCCTCGATGGTGGCGCCTATGGGCCAGCAAGTATTTTCCTTTCCGTACCAGTAGATTTGAACCCTCCTGTCAGAACTTACTGGGCCTGCTACACACATCCGGAATCGTCACTCTCAGTGGGGCCACTCTAGGGTCATCAATGACATCATTTGTAAAAGACACTTCTTATTCATTATGAGAAAAAGGGGAAAGGGGGAGGGGGGGGGGTCGAAATTCATTTTTACCCGACTTTCCAACTTTTACTTTTGCTAAGTTTACCCCTATAGCAATAACCAATGTACTCAAGATTATAATTGTGACTTTGCAATTCTCCACTATTTCATCCATCAGACTTTTAACATGCACATTTGGACATAAAATGGGTTTTTGACTTATCAAAATACAGATCCCCTATAAACAGTTTAGGCATATTTATTTTTCCTCTCTTCAGATGATCCAGTCTGTGCTTGCTTGTATCACGAAACTGGAGAGAAAGGATGTAGAGGTGAGACGCCTTGTGCTCTTTTTTTTGGGACAGTCTCGTGCCTGTATATCCTTTTCTGTACATTTGTATAATGTGCTATAAATTAATTAAATATTAAACTTTGTTATTACGACGTAAAGAAATTACAGGGATAATCAAAACTGCCGGTGCTCAACGATTTAAAACCAATTTGATATTTCTTGTGTGCCGACAAACTGTCTTGTTGATGGTTTTCCAAAATCAATTCAATATTATGATTTTATCGATTCAGTAGTACCGGAGCTACCATTCTTTTGCGAGATGCCATTGTACACAACAGACTTGTCCGTAGCGCTAGCTTTCTCAATTTATCTCACGTTTTCTGCGTTTAATTGCAAATTGTCTAACTATTATACCAGACATTCGTCGCCAATGCATTGGTCTCAAAAAGTGGTGTCTCCCACTGTCTATCCTCTATCTTTTTTGTTTTGTCTTTGTTCTTCCATACTCCCCCCCCCCTCTCTCTCTCTCTCTCTCTCTCTCTCTCTCTCTCTCTCTCTCTCTCTCTCTCACTCACTCACCCTGTCTTCTTTAGCCTCCCCTTTTGTTCTGCAATTTATCTTTATGGCATGAATATCACGGCTGGACCAACAATGCAAAATCATTTAAGAAACGGAGTGTCCAAAAATCAACGTTCATCACAAATAGGACAAAATAAGACGGTGAGAGACTCGAAAACGTCCACAGAAACCAAGTTCAAGAAAATCTAGTTTTGAATTCGAACCGAGGATTTTCGCGTTGAATTCCAGCGTAATACCAGCTGAACCATCGGTGCACACTTACTAATCTTCAAAGAGGGGTCTCGGCAAAGTTTCAGGATTGTATGACCTTGCAGAGCCATATGCAGCTACTGTTCTTCCATGTTGTAAGAAGGTCTTTTATGAAAATGATGTTCGTGTAAACTGCTTCGTCAATATCGTTTTATCTTATGATATACCTTTCCAGTGTTTAGCAGTTCGTTACGTATTCGATTTTTGTCCTTGTATCCGCAGCTCCAGAGCAAGTCGGGTGTAAGTATTGCAAAGTCACTTCTTTGTAAAGGGACTGTTGTTTTTGGCCATGATATTATTATTTTTGTTGCTATGTTTTTTGCTGTTGCTGCTATTTTGGTTGCTATTGTTATTATTGTTGTTGTTATCAATATTGTTTTTGTCGTTTTTTTGGGTAGTTGTTTCTGTTGTTCCTCTTGTTACTGTTGTTTACGGTGGTGGTGGTTATGACGATGGTGCTGGGAGTTGTGGGAATTACATTTGGCCCCCTAGTAGATACAATATAGGTCACTTCGAGGACGGCAGATCTCGCTCTTCTGTCAGAACACAAGCTTTGTTGTTGTTGTTGTTTTTATTGTTGTTGATGATGATGTTGTTGCTGATACTTTTGCTGATGTCGCTACTGCTGGAATTGTTGTTGTTATTGTTGTTGTTGTTGTTGTTGTTGTTGTTGTTTTTGTTGTTGTTACCGTTGTTATTTTGGCTGTTTTTGTCATTTTTGAATGTGATGTCGATGGTGGGTATTGTGATGGAAGTGGTGTAGGTAGTGATGATATGTCGCACGCTAGTGGATACAGCATGGACAAGACCATTTCGTTCATGGGGAAAACACCTCCACCAGAATACAAGCCTCGTTGAGGTTATTGGTTTTGAAATATTCTCGAAAGTGTAAAAAACAATTACACCCACCCAGCTCCACTTAGATCTATAGCTTTCTCCTTTTGTTTAAGTTGGTTATCATCGATTGCACCAAAGATCGGACTAGGCTACACGAAACACGTTTTACTCTGTGTTGCGAAGATAAAAGCTGGGAGCTAACTATTGCCTTTTTACCCACGACCTCCCCTCCCCCAAGAACCCCCAAAACAAAACATTCCCCCGTATAAAAACAAAATTAAAAACAAAAACAACCAAACAACGACATAAAGAGATTATCCAAAGATCTCCACGTTTTGATGGCTCAACATAACCGTCTGACTGACTTCCTCATGTCACTTTTTTCCCCCGACATTTTTTGTATGTTGCTAGATTTTGTACGATTTACTCAGTGCGGAAGAACCTTACACTCTTGTCCGTATTCTAACAGCACGGAGACTTTCTTTTGGGTTTTTAAAAATAAGACAGTTGGTTTTGTGCCTTTTAGGGCCGAGTAAATATTTTGCTTGTATATTACAAACTACTGAAATGTGTTTCACTGGTACTATCAACAGCTGAAGTGTTGAAGAAGATTGAGCGGTGTCCGTACCAGAGCCACGGAGGTTACGTCATAACTCTCCAATACATCTTCATTACTAAACTCATTTTTGGTACACTGATTTTTGCAATATGCAGGTAATACAATTTTCATGGCTTTTAAATACTGTTTCCTGATCTTACTCATTAAAAAAAACAACAATGTGAAGGAAAATTTATATCATCATCATCATTGCCTTTCCCACCCAGGATCAGAATATAGGCCACACACAAACACTTTCCACTTTTCCCTATCCTGGGCTAGCCGCTTGATATCACTCCCTGTCTTCCCACTGTACATCCATTTCCGTCACTCTTCTCCAGGTTCCACATGGTTTTCCTCTTGATCTTTTACCCTGTGTGCAATCCCTTTATTTGTAGACCATGAGGCGTGTGTATGTTTACAAACAACTACTTGCAAACATTGACTAACTTGCTCAAGAATACACACACATGCACACATACACTCTTGCGCGCACACACTTATACACACATACACGCGGCAACACATATGCATACACACACATACATTCAGATTCACAAACAGAAACCGTCAAAATATCTCGCCATAGGTTTAGTTTTAGTAAAGTTTTACGGCGCTCGCAACTGCATAAGGTCATATGAGCGCCAAGGGGTGGATGTCAACAGAGAAGCCCAAACAGCGAATCAGGCTTATTCTGCTCACCTCTCTAGCTTCAACAGCACACAGTCTGCTTTGACTATCAAGGCACTAGTTCACAAGTGAGTGATAAACATACAAAAGAATCACAGGGAAAATGACGATAGTAAGGATGAGCAAAGAAAAACCCGCAGTTCCCCCTATGTTGTTCCGGCACAGTATGAGCATGGCATTGATAAATCAGCCCATTTACAATTCTACTGTGCATAAGAACATGTTATTACCCCTCCTTTAGGAATGGCCTAAAGACACTTCAGTCAGTGGCACTGCCTTGAGCCCGGGGGGGGCATATCGCGCAATAACAAGACAAAAACATTTTTAAAAAGGCCGCTCTTATTCGTGCATTTGTTTTTGCCCCCTTTCCTTCTTTCCTCATAAACAACAACAACAACAACCACAACAACGATGACGGCGACGACAACTACAACAACAACAACAGCAACAGCAGCAACAACAACAATAACAACGACAACAACAGCAACAACAACGACGACAACGACGTCAACAACAGCAACAACAACAACAACAACAACAACAACAACAACACAACAACAACAACAACAACAACAATAAAAACAGCAACAATAACAACGCCACAACAACAACATCATCATCCAGTGCCAGATCTGCGACAGACATCGGCGTTCATGATTTTCCATTCATTCAACAACAACAACAACAGCAACAACAAAACCCACTACAAAAACAACCACAACAGCAGCAGCAAAACTGACCTCA
>NW_004797445.1:547037-553234 GCF_000002075.1 Aplysia californica
GCGTGTGTGTGTGTGTGTGTGTGTGTGTGTGTGTGTGTGTGTGTGCGCGTGTGCGTGTGCGTGTGTGTGCGTGCATGCTTTTGTGTGAGTCTCAACAGTCGCATATATTTGAATGCAATAACTAATGACGTCGCCTGACAAATCCCAAGGTTTATTGTTTTTCCGTTTGATAATGAATTATTTATTTTAGTTTCAGTACGCGTTTTACGGCACTTGCAACGCAATACGGTCATATAAGTGCCGAAGATTAGAGGTGTTATAAGAGAGTAACAAACACAAAAAAAGAAGGAGGTTAGATAAAGACAATAAATGTTTGATAGGAAAGAAGAAGCAAACCACACCAGAGCACCCGCCAACCACCCACGAATTATTTATGAAAAACAGCAAGTTCCGAATGGATAAATAGTTGGGGGATGGGGGGTAGTGTCTCAGATTTACTTTTATCTATAAATTATGTGATTCGTAAAGTTGTGCCGAGTGTATTACATAAAAACAACTCGTTTCCTCACTGGTCTCTTCCAGGAAAGCTACCCAACCTATGACCCTGTGATCATCATCAAGCCTGTAGAAGAGTTTCCTACTGAAATGCGCCCCTTCGTTGATCCGGATGTGTTTCAGTACGTTGTTGTTGTTGTTGTTGTTGTTTTTGTTGTTGTTGTTTTGTTGTTGTTGTTTTCAAATCCTTTAAGCTGCAAGCATTTCACTCTTGGCAGCGCAATGTCTCCCTCAAGTAACCACATGTCCTTGTCATCATCAAGCCTATAGAACAGTTTCCTACTGTAGTGAGGCCCCTTCGTTGATCTGCATGTGTTCCAGTACGTCCAAATTAAAAGAATGTTAAAATCTAGTTCTATCGAGCACATGGAGCACCGTCTCTGCAACTCAATCAAAGTTCCAACGCCCAGAAGCGACCCCTGTCATTTTGTTTAGAGTTATTTTTTTTTCAAATAGACCCCAGAAACATAGCGGGGTAGGATTTGCCTTCAAATAGCGAATTTATACCCAGATGGGTATTCAAACCCCTCCCCTACCCCCAAGCATACAACCAACAACCGACAACAATAGAAACAAACAAACAAAAACAGAAACAAACCCACCCCTCCCCCCTCTAAAATAGAAAATCCGCGGCATAAACATAAGAAGAAAGAAATGCAAATTTATTTCAGAATAATGAGAGAGGCAGAAGAGATGAAGGATAACGTGGCTGGTGACGAGGTGGTAGATATACTACTCCCCGAGGCGTCCCTGTTCGAACCTGAGTACCACAATGAGGTGGGGGCGATATCAGCGGACGGAGAGACGTACACTCTGGACCGCACCACCTGGTGCATGAAGGACGCCGAACCACTGCTCTACATCACAGACGCTACTGGAGTGCCGAGGTTACGTCTATAGATAGTGCCGTCAAAAACTGATCGCTTTTAAGGATAAGCGGGCTATGCCGAAAAAAAGCTGTTTCGAGAAAATCGAAGGTAAAGTTTCTGAACCCTTGTTCAGTTTCTTTAAAAGACAAGAAGAGTTTTCTCTATAACCAAACAAATATACACACCAAGGAAACCAAATTTCTCCTATAGGTGGGGCAATGGCCACTTTTGGTGTAGGTCAAGATTTCTGGAAATCTCCGAAACTTGGGTTAGCCCGCTTGTCCTTAACAGCGACTAATTTATGGCGCAACTTATCCTGAAATATCTCTTTAACGGGTGAATCAATGTCACCCATACTTTGCACAGCAGTTTATATTGTATAAATTTGTCTGAACTTAATCATATTTTTTCATATATTGAGGCTGGATTCAAAAGCATTTCTTCATAAATTTATACAAAATACTGCATATCTCCGTCACGCGGAAAATGGGATTGGTCACAGCACTTCTAGCTTCTCACATACAATTTTCATACACATATTATGGCCTACGACACTGCTAACCAATGACAAGTTTCAGTGATTAAACTAATTGTTACAAGAAAGTAATTTTATAGTGAACCCCTTTTCGCACAAAAGGCTCTTAAATCATGGGTTGAATAAGCTTAATGTCGCGATTAGGGGAAAAAAATGACGGGCTTGCTTTTAACAGCGACATTGTCCCAGCTGTAAACCTTTTTAAATCTGCAGAAACCACTCACTTGCATTTTTTAAATTACTAATATTAGTATCTATTAAGCAATTTTCAAGAATACAGCTAACAGGTGTTTCCAAAAATATTGATCTGTTTAGACAAATTATACAAGTAATTACACAAAAGCTGGACAGTTATGTCCCGTAGTTTACGAAATAATTTGACAATAAGTTTCACCACAGATTCTCGACTGCACTATAGATGTGGTTGTTAATGTTTTGTGTCTATAGCGACACTTTTTTGTAAGTAAATAAATGTTGAGCCAGTGTTTAAGGCCATTAGCCCAGAATCGCATGAAATACACAGTATACAGAAGAGACTTTAATTCGTGTTGTGTTATTAAATGAATCGACATGATTTGGATCTTTAAGAAGGCTGGCTGCTTCGCTCCTGCCCTATCTTTGAGGGCTAACCCTAGCTGAGATGAATGATGTGGTGTCTCGGTAGACAGCCGGAGAAACTCGACAAAAAATTTTATCCCCAAGGGAATCGACATTATATCCTTTACATCCGACAGTGAAGAACGTAACCTTTGCAATACAGGCTAGTAAACGATAAAATAACAAACAATAAGATAAGGATATGATAACATAAGGGAGAAAGCAACTTACAATAATTGCGATTAAAAAAGATAAGACGAGACATGAACACACTCACACACACACACACACACACACACACACACACACACACACACACACACACACACACAAACATCTAAACACACAAACAGATGTTTGCACACAAAGTGTGGCAAATTTGAATACACAGATAACAAGACGGTTAAAAAGTTTAGAAAAGTAAGTACGATGTTCTATTGTAACTTTTAAGAGAACAATTTCTAGAAAACAAGATTCCTTTCATGAATGTTAAATCTTCAATATTGTTTACCCCAGCCTGTGCAATGGCTTTGCTGGGTTCTGATCACGTTCATCGAAACTGTGAAACATTAAAAATGCCCTATTAGCTGTGATGTTTTCTAATCATCTATCGCACGAACAGGGGTTCAACTCTTCAGCTGTCAAGTTTTCATCGTTTGAGGCAATATCTTGGGAAAACGGGTGGCATGTTATGTCAGTTATTGTTATGTCTTCATTTCGTGTCGATGTATTCACCGAGATTCTTGTCTGAGTTATATTTTCTAAAAATACATCCCGGAACCTCACCGACTTCGCTATACTTTAAAATGCAGAATGTGCGTTTGTACTTTAGACAGCTTATGTCATAATTGTGTTATCAATGGCAGCTGGTGCACCTCCTCCCCCCAAAAAGAAACACCCCCCCTCACACACACACACACACACATACACAGACACACACACACACACACACACACGCACACACACACACACACACACACACACACACACACACACACACACACACACACACACACACAACCTCCCCCCCCCCTACAAAAACCCCCCAAGGATACCCCCCCCCACCCTAATCTGAGTTGTGAGTTCGATTTAGGAATTACAATGTGACCTCATACTCTATGTGTTTTGGATTATACCCTACCCCCCCCCCCTTCATTAATTTAAGCTCTGGAAGAAACACTTTGTGATAGTTGATTTTAAATAATTTTTGGTACCTACCTTTTAAAACGCCTGCGTCGGCCTTTTGGTGTTCATTAATCCATGAAGGTGACACAAATAGCCCGTTTACGGTCTCTTCGAAAGTACACAACATCTTTACTATCTCTTTGAAAGAAAATGCTCTAAATTGTGTCGATAGAAGCGTAAAGACTCCTACATTAATTTATTTTTAAAATCTTCGAAAGACGGAAGAGTGTGAGATAAACTTTGATTCAGGTTCGGTTGAACAAATAAAGAGTTATAGTGCGGTCAAAAATTCGTGGGGCAACTTTTCCTTAAATATATCTTTTTAACGAGTGAATCTATACCTCCGCCCCTAGACTTTGAACAGCAGTTTGTGTCAATTTACCCTATCCGTACGCCGTGGGGTCATTTTGTACCCACGGGGTTGTATTCTTCACTTTTTAGAATACTTCTAGTTCGAAGATCTCTTTGAAACTTTCAGTATTTCTCAAAAAATCATTTTGACAGACTGCTATGCAAAGCGTACGGATCGGATTGACCAGTAAAATTCCTCTTTGGAAAGTGATGGCACAGAGTACCCCACGTCGTATAGATACGATAGTTAAACACGGCCCACGGATAGGGTTAAATTAATAATACTTTTCCACAACAATTGAGGCTATATTAAAAGAATTTTTTTCGTAAATCTATATAAAATACTAAAAATCTCCGTCACGCGGAAAATGGGATTGTTCACAGCACTTCCCGCTCGCTTCACACACACATTTTGCATACGTATAATGACCTACGTCACAGCTCACCAATGACTCTTTTCAGGAGCAAAACTTGTTAGGCCTACACGAAATTGATTGTATAGTGACTACGTTTTTGCACTAAAAGTTCTCAGAACATGCGTTCATTAAAGATAGTGTCACGATAAGAAAAACAAGTACCACGCTACTACAGTGTGTGTGTGTGTGTATGTGTGTGTGTGTGTGTGTGTGAGAGAGACTGTGTGTTTGTGCGTGTGTCTCTCTCACACACACACACACACACACACACACACACACACACACACACACACACACACACACACACACACACACACACACACACACACACACACACACAGGCTTTCTTACTTTTAAAGCGATATTGCCCTACCTGTAAGCATTTTAAAATCTGTAGAAACCACCCACTTGGATTTACAAAATTAGTATTTATTAAGGAACTTTTTAGAATACAGCAAACAGGTGTTTACAAAAATATTGATTTCTTAAGAAAATTGATACAAGTCATTGTGCAAGAGCTGGAGAATCTATGTTTGATAATTTAGGAAATAATATTTGACAATGAGCTGCACTGTAGTAGCGTGGTACTTGTACATTTTACCAGGAATCCTTTTGGTCGGACCGGAGTCCGGGGACGTGGCAGTCTGTATCGCTGGGGTCCTAACCACATGATCTACGGGATCATCAGTCGTTGGCGCAGCGTCTACAACAGCGCGGGAGTCTTGCAGGGGCCGCTACTCGTGGACGGCCGGAAGGTCATGGAGGTGCTCGTTCTGCAGAATCCGGTCACAGAGGAGGACACTTTACCCGGGGTCTGTACTGTCTCCTTCCCTGGTTGGTTGTAAATCTTTTACGTCCTCTTCGTTACCATTTTGATCTCTCAGTAATCGGGCCGCTGCTTGCACACAGCGTGTCAGGGTCAACACTGGCTGGCGGACGTCTCGCCTGTGTCTTGCAAAACTCACCGTTTTTAAAGGAAAGTTCCAGTCATTCCATGCCGAAGCCATTGTTTGGTTGAGTTTCAGTTCACAGCGATAACTGCTATACTTTTGTCGAGAGGAGTCAAGGACAAAGACGATGTTGAAAAGAAAGTATAAGGAGAAGACCACTTAAGGTTGCCCACTAATAACCTCACAATTTACACTTTAATTAGCGCGATAACATGAGGAAAATTACTCTGCTGGCAGCAGGGTGTTATTCTCTTGTTATTTTCCCCAGCTGCCAAATATAGTGAAAATTTTAACACTTAAATGGCTTCGTTGATGGGCATCAGTTTGTTGGGCCCTATTCCTACTTCCCCTTAATTGTTCCTGCTTTGGGCTGCCGGTGGTTGATGTGATATTGCCACTTCAGGTACACCTTATCCAGCCGAGCAATCCTTATCCTGACACATGAACGACAACACTATACTTGATGAAAAAGAATATAATTAGTACCTCCCATTCTAACAATTATTATATGGGTTTTTCCTGTCTTCCCTTTTCCAACAAACTATGTACCAAGCCTTTCTACCTCCCTAACTAGGATAAACTGAATAGATTTAGCCCCCCCCCCCTCCAATTTTCCCCTCTTCTTCCCCGCCTATCCCTTTCCATCTCCATAAGTTGTATTCTGGCCCCGTCCCAAGTCCCGTATCTTCCCTCCATCAGACGTTAAATGCTAGGTTCTCTTCGTCTTTTTTGCCTTCAGACACATCCACATCCACATCCACATCCACATCCACATCCACATCCACATCCACATCCACAT
>NW_004797445.1:554423-555546 GCF_000002075.1 Aplysia californica
TATATATATACATTTATTGCAGGTTGTTGGAGGGCGCCACTGGCAGAGCCTACTTCTTTTTTTTCACACTGCTTTTGTTTGTCTGCCTGTCTTACTTTTTCCCCTGCACTAAATGACGTATTGTGTCTGTGGGCTTTTCTTTTTGTAATGTAGATGTTTTACACCCCCAACACAACAATTTTGTTCATTTAGGAGACGGGTTCGACCTTGCCTAGCAGGACCAAGCTGGATTGAGAGTAATACATCGTCCCAATAGAAAAAGCGAGGTACTCAAAATAATATTTTGAAAACCAGCCTTTCATGCACACGAAGATGCCTCTGAAGACGGAATGGATAAAATAGAACTTTGCTTCATTCTATACTCCAGGGGCCACATCATTGTTGAGCCTGTGTGCTCTTTCTCTCTTTCTCTCTCTCCCTGTTGTCAGTTTTTCCGGCAGTTTGTGACAAGTGACTTTAGTCTGTCTGGCATCATGGGGCGGTCAGTTCTAGCATCGTCCAGCTTCAGCGCTCGCCAGGTGTACCGAGGATACATAGACGACAGCCTCAACACCGACAACGCCTGGGTGGAGGCAGAAGTCTGGAACTTCCACTACGAGAACAAGGACTCTTTTAACAAGAAGATCAAAGAGGTGGGTACAAGAAAAAGCAGACAGGCGAGGCTGGCTTATTAGTTTGGAAAAACGCACGGCAAGACAACGGTACCTCTCTAAGCTCAAGACTAAGATCTTTGTGTAAAATGTTGTCTGTAGTCTAAAGTGGTCAGGTTACCGAACTAGTAATGTGAGATTGTGGGTTCTGGCTTCAGGAAAAAGGTACTTTACTCGAATTTTCATCACTTCACTCAGATGTGAATGGTTACCCGGCCATAGACAGTGAAAGGTATTGTCAGTATGTTATTGTTTTAGGCCTGTAAAATGGCAATTTTGACACTCTATGCTTCACAGGAAGTTGAGATTGTTTCCGAATGCTGTCAACTAATAAGGAATTAACATAGATTTTGAAGCACATGCATAGCGGGATTTGGCACTATACAAATGCTATCTATCTATCTATCTATCTATCTATCTATCTATCTATCTATCTATCTATCTATCTATCTATCTATCTATCTATCTATCTA
>NW_004797445.1:556457-557570 GCF_000002075.1 Aplysia californica
TTCTTTTTCTTCTTCTTCTTCTTCTTCTTCTTCTTCTTCTTCTTCTTCTTCTTCTTCTTCTTCTTCTTCTTCTTCTTCTTTGTAGATCAAACACAATCACAAAGACTTCTTCCCCCTCTTCGAAGGCATGGAATTTTCTCCTAAAGTTCGAGCTGAATCACTTTTTAAAAAAAGAGTTAGGCCTACATTCCAAATGTTGCTTTCTAGAAGAACCTAATCTAGATTCTATATCTAGCCTAGATCTCGAAGGATTATAAAGACATTTGCCAATAATTGAAAGAAGGAGCCTAGGCCCATAGATAGATCTAAGTTTAGCAATTCACATTTTTAACAACTGACAGGCGTCACAGATGGCCTAGATTTCTAGATCTATTCACAGCAGGAAAAATCCACTTTCAAGAATACTTTCATGATTCTTGACCTCGATCTAGATTCACCGACAGCCTAGATCTAGACTCTAGATCTATTCACAGCAGGAAAAAATCGACGTTCAATACTTTCATCATTCTTGATCTCGATCTAAGATTCACAGACATATAGATCTAGCGGAGATCTAGATCTTAGAATGCACAGAAAGAAAAATCCACTTTCAATATTCAATAGGTTATCAAAATATCACAATCTAGATTCTACTTTCATTTCAGGATTCTTATTGATCTCGATTTAGATCTTGATCTCGATTTAGATCTTGATCTCGATTTAGATCTCGATTCTAGATCTAGATACTAATCTAGATCTAGATTCTAGATCCAGATCTCATCTAGACACTGTGCACAAAATACGCTCACCCTTCGGCGCGCGCGCTAAATCCACTGCAGGAGAAATCTACTTTCAATACTTTCATGATTTTTTATCTTGATCTAGATTAGATATTTGATCTAGACATAGATCTACACACGAACACACTGAACACAAAATATCCTTTGGCACAGTTCGGCGTGCGCGCTAAATCCACTGCAGGAGAAATTTACTTTCAATACCTTCTTGTTCTCCCCCCCCCCTCCTCCTCCTCTAATTCCTCCTGCTCTCCTCTTCCTCCTCCTCCTTCTTCCTCTTCTTCTTCTTCGTCTTCTTCTTCTTCTTCTTCTTCTTCTTTTTCTCCCCGCTCCTCCT
>NW_004797445.1:559266-562031 GCF_000002075.1 Aplysia californica
TGTGTGTGTGTGTGTGTGTGTGTGTGTGTGTGTGTGTGTGTGTGTGTGTGTCTGTCTGTGTGTGTGTGCACACGTGAGCACGTGGGCGTATGTGCGTGCGTACTAGCTCCCATTGTGTAAAGGTGGGGTTTTTTTTCATTATGAACGTTTAAGACATAATTTCGTTTTACCTTCCAATATTTAATAGGATTCGAATATGATTCTGAAAATATTTTCTTTCTAGTGGTTTTTTAAATTAGTGATGTACACTCGCTTTTTTCCTTGTTCAATAATAATAATACAGCGTCAGCACACAAGGCAGTTTGTACACTTTAGGCTTTTGGCTTAATAAACAATCTTTTCCTTTTGACCCTTGTTAATAAATGTTTCCTCCATTACATAGTTTGAAAGCAATACTCTTTTTTCATTATGAAACATGAAAAACCAGGTTTCACATAAATGTTTTATTTGTTGTTGTAGTTTTTTTCGTGAGTGTGTTTATTTTTACTTAGAATGAGTACAAAAGCTATTTTGACCGAGTGATTCATGTTTCATTTCTTAGTGGAGCTTAGCATCAGGGTATGAAACAAATCTCACTCTTAGATGACGTTATTACCTCAAGTGGTGAAAATTAGGAAGTCACGGCTGAATTCAAAACGTCAAAACATACATGCTATTTGCTAAACTATGAATGAGGCTTTTTCGAAGAACACTTAGGGTACTATTGCAATACGTTTCTGCCGCGGATGATATCTCACTTGAAAGCTGCTAAACAGTGTGCTCCTGGCACAAGGTTTATTCAGTTTCTTCCTGAATTTGATGATGAGATAGTTTCTTTCATAACAAACGTTCTCTGATAGCTTGGTCGTAGAAGCGTTGCTCATTCTGATCTTCACTCTTGCCCAGACATCAAAGATACGAAAGTGGTCTGCGTCTCATAGCTTTTCAATTTTCGTAATATTATAAATAATGAGTGTATGGCTATCTTTGAGTTTTCGGTAGTTTCATTTTTTCTTTCTTCTTTGGTTTTTTTAGATAGATCTACCTGTATTATATATCTTCTGTTAGTTTCGTTCCATTAGACTTTTTTTCTCCTTAGTAAATCATAACCCTTACGTCATTACTTAAAGAGAAACTCTCTGGTAAGAACACGTCGGATCCTCGTGTTTACGTTCAGCCTGTAAACACTGTAGAGTCCGCCATGAGAGTAAAACGGGCGAAAACCCCTGCAGTGTTATTTCAGAAAGCAAACCGTAACGGTGGAAAGAAAACAGATAAGATTCCAACGAGGGCGGGGCAAGGCAACCCGAGGGTGACTCCGCTCTTGATCTCAAACTGTACAGCGGATGGGAAGATCGCCATTTCTATGATTGCTCCTATGCTGGGTTTGCACCGATGGGAATATCAATCTTTTAATGACAATCCACCATTACCCTCTACAATTTTCAAGGTTCCCTCCCTCTTGAATTTTGGAGGTTTAGCCAAATTAGGGAAAAGTATCGCTGGCCAACAACAACAAAAAAATTTAAAAAATATTTTAAATATTTAAAAAGCCCAGACGCCTAGTATCCTCATTGATTAATCATGACAACTAGTACAAGGAAAAGGGATTAAAAAACCTTTCTTCAGGTATACTGAAATTGAAATCTAAACCGTTTCGCTTCAACTTCAAGGATCCAGTAAAGAAAATACACGAATACACATGGATATTGTGTCAAACTAAGCAAAAAGCAAACGCAGGTGGTTAGCGACAGGTGCTCTGGTGTGGTTGCTTCTTCTTTCCTATCAAAGATTATTGTCCTCATCTCTCCTCCCTCTTTCCTTTGTATGCTACTCTCTTGTAGCAGCTCCAATCTTCGGCACTTATATGACCTTTTTGTTTTGCAAGTGCTGTAAAACTCTTAAAAGGAAATATGAACAGGTTGTTTCAAAAGTATTCGTAAACTAAACAATTCTGTAACATAATTTATACGGGTATAGCAAGTTTAAATGCCATGTAGTGTAGAGTACACGAACAGTTTGATTGAGTCAAAAATAGCAAAATGCATACGAAGATTCTTTCCTGGGCTGTGGGTCTGCTGAACACAAAACAAGTTAAACAGCCAGTATGGAATGGTATAGCGAGGTAACCTTTATTCAGAATTTTATATAATTTCAACTAGAGCCAAGCCAGGCAATTCAAATTCACTTCACTTGTTACCACCAGTAAAAGCAAAGTATAACTCTCCCTGTCTTTGATACGTCAACGATCACAGCCACCTGTTTCCTGTTCCAATATTATGACGTAGCACAAACGCCACATGGCCATCCATGATGATCCCGGATCTGCGCACTAGTAGTGCCACTAAGTCAACTAAATCAGAAGGAGGGGGGGGGGGTTCCAAATTCACATTTAATAAAGCCAAGCCGCTGGTCTATGCCTGAACGAGTAATGAAACGACTTGAGCACGTCCCGCATTATGAAGTCTGTAAAATGTTGAATTGGTCGATACTGTAGTTAAGGTTGGAAGTTCATCGACCTCCCAAACACAGTGTGGTTCGCTTCGAGGGTGGAGTGCTTGATCACCACGTCAGAACACCGGGCAGGGAGGAAATATCGCAGGTAAACACAAAAAAAGACATTTCGAACACCATTTCGAACCTCGAACTTCCAAATGGCAGACCAAAACATTTATATAACCCTCCACTCCACAGAAGTTTGCACCAGCTGTTGTGAAAGAAAATAAGAGGTTGACTGCCTCCGAATTTTCTTTAAAACACACACACACACACACACACACACACAC
>NW_004797445.1:562423-564249 GCF_000002075.1 Aplysia californica
TCTCTCTCTCTCTCTCTCTCTCTCTCTCTCTCTCTCTGATCCCCCCTCTCTCTTCCTCTCTTTCTTCGTATTCATGTATAGTAATCCGTGTCTTCCTCTATCTGTATATTATTTTTATTTTCTCTTTCCGTTTTCTTATATCTCTCTTCCTTTCTACTTCTTTTTTGTTGTTGCTTTTTCTCTTCGTCTCTCATACCCCCTTTCTCGTCCTCTCAGACTCTGTCTATCAACAAGTGTAGTATCTATCTCCTGTTTTTTTCCTGTCAAACTTTCTCTCTTGCTGGTATTCATACTTTGTTCCCCCCCCCCCCTTCGTAACGGCCTCTCTTCCAAATTCATCCCAAACTCTTCTCATGTATCCTTATGATTGTTTCTATTTTTTTCTCTCTTTCTCTCTCTATGTTTAAACATGTTTAAACTGAAACTAATCACCTGCCTGGCACGACACCACCTCTTTTGCTCAACATGCATTTCGTTCTTTGCATATTTACTTTCGCGAGGGGCGTCCTTCGTAGGCCTTACTTCCTTTCTACTCCTCTGTTGTTTCTGTCTAACTGTCTTACATCCTTCCTGCACTACTCGACAGTTTTTTGTGGATGTGCTTCTCTTTTCTCAAACTCAAAATCATTTACTTCATCAACTCCATAACATCTGGTTTCTAAGTATAACTGTTGTTTCGGATCGGATGGTCACGATTGCCCAGCCTGTGCCAGATCTTCCTCAACAGCCGTTTGATGCCCTTCTTTACGGCAGTATTGCTGAAATAGTAGACGAACGGGTTGACAGCCGAACCGAAGTACGCCAGCCAGATCCCCGCCCCAATCACTGGGTCTGGCACGTTCTGAGGCCCCACGTACGGCATGATCAAAATGGTGATCCAATATGGCGTCCATGTGACCGTGTAGCAGATGAACACAATGGAAATTGAGCGAGCTGCTCTGAAGTCTTCCCCTAAAAAGCTGAGTTTGTAGCCAGAGATGGAACGCTTTTTCGCTGGCCTGTATTTGCGGTTTTTTAACTTCACCCGCTTTGTCTGACTGACGTCAGGCGTCGTTGGACGACTATTTGCACCATTTTCTTTTTGAAAGCTAACAGAAGAGTTGGATTGAGACACGGTGCCGTTCACGCCAGAAGATATTGAAAACTCTGGAACATTGCAAACACCCTGACCGTTTTGATCTCCTTCCTCCACATCAATGTCATCAATGTTGTCGCCACTGCTGCACGATTCAGCATGGTCCCTTTCACAATCGTCGATAATGAAAGATGTGTTCGCCGAATGTTCTTCCGGAAGTACCGGCATTTTGGTGACATCAACAGAAGGTCTATGGGGGTGGGCGCCATTTTGGACTGAATCTGGCTGAGTGAGGGAGACGACTGCAGGGTCCTCGGCATCACTGTAAGCACCGAGAGTGACCGAACTCATTCGCTTCCTCTGGGCTTTGGACGCTCTGAGGACAAAATGAGAAAAAAACCCAACAAAGTTATCATTAGACCTTCTATCGCATAACTAAAGCACAGCTAGATAAAGTATAAAACCAACCATGTGACCGAGAAAGCTATGGATTTGATACGTCAAAATGAATGTGAAGTTCGAATCCTCAAATGGATTAAATCACATTTCTATTCTACCCTGGGATATTTGTTGTATACCTGGTATTCAGAGTGCTGTCCACTGATTTTGAAAGGACCTAAAATAAGATTGTTTTACGGAATGTTAGTCTTTCACAACAGAAGAACAGAACGACTTGTTATGTTTCTCAGGCTGCACAACCCCCCACTCACCCCCATCAACTGATAACATTAGGGTATTCAATACCACCCCC
>NW_004797445.1:564349-565660 GCF_000002075.1 Aplysia californica
CCACACACACACCGTATTAGCCCACTCATTAAAATTGCCCTTGCACTACAGTAACGCGACTACCTTTAACTTTAATCAAACTTTCATCATAATTATTATACATAGGCAAATGTCCCCGCACATCGATTTAACCTGTGGTAAAACCCAATTCTGCCATATTTTTTTTTCTTAAGAAATACTCGACTTGTTCTTCAAACTTGCGAAATAAGTCAAGTTGAAATACTAAAAGTAAGGACACTCGAATCAAAGACTAACAAAAAGATATATTAATACACGCAAACGCACCCTTTACCAATCCCGAAAAAGCAGTAAAAGAAGCCCCCAAAAAAAATCATCTGCAACAACAATACCAACGACAGAGTAAGGAACCCTGACACACCTGTAGATGTGCACATAACAGTAGCACATGAGTGCTGTGGGAAAGGCAAACATGACGAGGAAGGAGACGGTGCTGAATCCTTTGTTTGGGAAAAGCGTGCAGACGTGAGTCTCCAGGCCACTGAGACATTCGTACAGATCCTCCAGGCCGAGGCGGTGCCAGTGAACAAGGATAGGCAGGAAACTGAGGAGAAAAAATGTGAGGGGGGGGGGGGAGGTTAAGACTTTCATCACAGTGGGCTCCAGTGGTTTAATAAATGCATTCTGTCACACACAAAAAGTTGAAACAATGTCAATGGGCGATAGTTGTTTTCAGTGTCCTTGAGCAAAACTCTAGCTAAATAAAGAGTCAACCATACAGCCCTGCCCTTTGAAGACCTGTGTACTGATTATGATCATTGAGTACATTTGTTTGACTTGCTGTCTTTTTTTGTAATGTGGTATTTGTTGTTTGCGTAAAGAGGATCACATGGACACAATAACGATCATGCAGTGCTAGAAAAAGCAAGACAAAGACAACGAAGGGAAATAAGAATCGTAGGATCTACCAGTGATGTCGTTCAATTACCCGCTGTGATGTCTATATTATGATACATTTGCTTTACAATGGCAATACAAGACATTGGAAGGAAAAAAGGGTCACGCTCTTACTCTTACATTATTTCATTTCCCACATGTAACCAAGACAAAGTCAGGGAAAATGTGACTTTAGCCTGCTTGTCTTCTACTTGTAAGTTCATCAAGAGACTGTAATTTACATTTTATTGTCTCGGAATTAGACAGTCTACTGTACATTTTTTATAGTGAGACACGCTTTTGCCCACCGGCTGACTACAGCTATCATTTATATTATTTATCTGTTATTAGAAAATAGATTGCATAGTTTTGTTCCTCAGAGAATTTCGTCTCGAACATAATAATAATAATAATAAT
>NW_004797445.1:565760-567575 GCF_000002075.1 Aplysia californica
AATAATAATAATAATAATAATAATAATAAAATTAGAGCAAACAGCAGATTAATATATATGAAAAGGACATAATGAGAATATTATCTACAGATTACAGCTATCTTCCGTTAGTAACAACAGGATCATGAACCCTAATGTGCGACTTTAGTTTTAATTGCTCAAAGTCCGTTTATGTCCCAAGCTTTAACAAAGCTATTTTTCAGGGACAGGAAAATCTCATAATGATCTTGTGGTTCAATCAAATGTAGACAAAAGGCTTATAACTTATTAAGGAAATCATGAGCTCCGTTTAGAAAACAAAGGCGCTTATCAAGTGAATATAAATTGTTACATGTAGGTGTTCATGCTTCGAGTAATGAATATCCATGCTGTTTTGATAACGGAATGCAAGTTTTTATGCAACATACATGTTCATTTGCAAAATCAAAATTATTGGTAGATTGATTAAAGCATATATAACTGGATTAAATAAAAATGACTAGCCCTGGAATGAAAAAGAAGTTTTATGAAGATTATCCCCCCCCCCCAAACCTTTTCCCACCTATTGTCCGTGTTGCCCCTTCTTCGACCCTACCACCAACCTTGATAGTTAAAATTTTAACAATTCAGACTAATCACTCCATAGATTTAGAACACATTAGTCTATTAAGGAATCTATCTGGTTCTAAAGACTCTATGCAGGGTAATCAGAGCTGAGTTCCAGAAGCCGAAAACATCATTATTTTGGTTAAGAAATTTAATTTTGAATATTGGCTCAGGTTCTTGGCGAAATTTCGAGTTTTCTCGAAATAAATAATGTCTACACAAGCTGCATTCACACTTTTTTCTTCTTCCTTGCAAGCTCACAAAGGTGAAATTCAATTATTCACTCACTATCACTAACACACTCAAGGAACCACTTCCACACTTGCTTACATTCTTTCGCACACTCATAAAGATCTACCTGTTTATAAACACATTTTATTTTGTGTTTTTGCTTTTTGTTCTTTGTTCTTTCTACTTCTACTCCCAAAGTCGACAGTTCTTGTGCAGTTTGCAACACTGGACTTGTAACTGGACTTGTACCGGGAAGAACCACCACTGGCGTTTGTGGTGCAGCGGTTAGGGCTTCGCCGACGCAAGCAGAAGACCCCACTTCGATTCCAGTGTAGAGATAATTTTTATCGAGTATTTCGATCCCTCTCATACCGGGTTGTCCCTGAGAGGAAGGGTCGAAACCCACCTCCTAAATCATTTACATTGTGTTGATGGGGACACAAACAAAATTCAGGGATTCACTTGAAAGGAGTTAACTTTTTTACCTGCAGCGTTTCTGAATTTATTGCTAATGGCAGAGGCTGAAGTGTTTCCAAACCCATCCCATCGATATGGGCGCGTCTCAGAACTTGTGCATGATTTAGATTTTATTTAACCGCAGCTTTGTCTCTGTGAACAGGCAGTATTGACAGACAGAATATTTCACAAGACCTTCTATTAGACTGCAAATCAATAAATTTCCTCATCAACAATAATCGGGACCATTAAAGTATACATTTTATACACATATATTTTGCAAGGTCTTTAAATGTCTTTTAACACGAATTTTCGAAAAGTGCTACGATAAATAAACGGCAGTAGACATCCCAGTACAATAGCTGCATGACTGAGCTCACACGGTTTAGGAAATTACAATAAGACAAAAGATACAGAAGACCAATGCCTAAATTCGTACACGGGCCTTGTTATTAGTCTATTTATTCTAACCAGTGCCACAATCAATAGCTCAACTATTTGCATGAACCGCCCCCGCCCCCACTCTCTCTCTCTCCCTCTCTC
>NW_004797445.1:570370-572072 GCF_000002075.1 Aplysia californica
GAGAGAGAGAGAGAGAGAGAGAGAGAGAGAAGATCTAGGGGGACGGATGTGGCAATGAGGTGGAGGCGCATAATAAGACTAGACGGAAACAGAAAGTGCGCAGGGATTCCGACTCGTGAGACATTCCACCCGTTTCCCCGCAAATCGGATTATGGGGAAAGAATTGCAAATTGCAGAGAGGTTTCTCCAGGGGATGCAAAGCGGCTACTGTTGATTTTGTGAATTGACGATGAAGAATCACACCAAAAAGGTGCCATCTTTTTTTGTTTGTTAATGTGAAGGCCATTTGCTACGAGTACATTTGGGGAAAAAAGGATAGTAGGGAAAAAACAAAACTTTATGTTAATTTTTCGTTTATTCACTTTGTCAACTTTGCCGTAGACAGGAATTAGACCATGAAGGACATCGTTATGTGTTTTTTACAGACCAAATATTTTTTTACAAAATGGTTCTGAGCAGAAAGTCCGTTAATTTGTAACTGCCATGAACAGGAAAATACTGTCCTTCGCCCGTGGAAGATGTGTCTGTTGGAAATGATGCTACATCTTTGAAACATATCATTTCATGAAAAAATAAAGGAAATAATTTTCATTTCGAAATTGGACTGAATCAAAAGCTTATCTAATAATATTTCACGAAAAAAAAAAAAGAGATAATCTTAATTTTGAAATCTCGAAATCTAACTGAGACGGAATTAAAAACTTATTTAAAAAATGGGTAAAAGTTAACTTTTTGGTTTATTCACTTTGTCAACTTTGCCGCAGACAGGAATTAGACCATGAAGGACATCGTTATGTGTTTTTACAGAACAAATATTTTTACAAAATGGTTCTGAGGAGTAAGTCCCTTAATTTGTAACTGCCATGAGCAGGAAAATACTGTCTTTCACTCGTGGAAGATGTGTCTGTTGGGTATGATGCTACATCTTCTAAACATAACGGAGATAATTTTCATTTCGAAGTCGGACGGAATCAAAAGCTAATCTAAAAATGTTTCACGGAACGAAAACCCAAAGGAGATCATCTTAATTTCGAAATCTCGAAATCTAACTGAGACGGAATTAAAAGCTTATAAAAAAAGGGTAAAAGTTAATTTGAGCACTTGTGATAGTTATAATTTGTAAATGTCTTGGCAAACATCGGCGTGATAAAGAAGGCGCAAAAGTGAGTGTGGCGACCTTCTAAGAGTGGGCTTCTTACCCTGCCTACGTCTCCGTCAACCCAAGCTGAGAGGGATACAGCATCCCCGCAGTGATACTCAATAAAAACTTTTCCCCACTCAGGAATCGAACTCGGGTCTCCTGCGTGCAACAGCGCAGTGCTTAACCGCTAAACCAAAGACACCGGTGTGACGACTGTAAGTTTTATGTCACGCATTGTATGAGTCTTTTATTTCCTCTTCGAGTACACGAGTATCTTTTTGTGTGCCCATGTGTAAGAAACTGGGTATTGACGCGTGTATTTGTGCGCATATTTATCAGAAATGTAAAACCACGTGAGTGTACCATGCACATAAGAATGAGTAAAGGTGTACTGTGCATGCGTATTCAAAAGTGAGATCGGTCGTGAGCACAGGTACTTGTATGCGTATGTACGTGTTTGTAGGTGTTTGCGTGTATACGTGTGTGATTGTTAAAACGAGAGAGAGAGAGAGAGAGAGAGAGAGAGAGAGAGAGAGAGAGAGAGAGAGAGAGAGAGAGAGA
>NW_004797445.1:573162-576516 GCF_000002075.1 Aplysia californica
GTCGTCCACAATGCCTCGTCAGAAATCGCCTTTTAAACCATCTGCGGTCCTTTGGGTTCCTGAAAAGTAATTTAAAATGTTTGTATCTCATTTAACAATAACATGTTGCAGGATGATTTGAGCGATTTTAGAGGGGGTGGGCGGGGTCAATGCCAACTGGGCTGAAACCGATAGAAGGACATTTCATTAGAAAGATGGGCATCTAAGGTGAACTCGACTGCCTCGGGCGTTAATCGCACTCATGTCTTTTGTGGACACCGGTGATTAGTTTAAGCGTTACACCACGACGCTAGAGAGAAAGGCAAAAGATTCTATTATACTGAATAATAAGACTATGTTTACATTATAAGAAAACATTATAGACTAATTACGTAAAATATGCTTCTGTATTACCCCCCCCCCCCCCATACACACACACAACACACTAAATAGGGAAGCTAGTCTGAAGGTACGGAGAAACAGAGTCATACAAATTATTTATCCAGCCAAACCTTTATACAAAGATTCATAGCTTTATAATCTCAAGCTGGAGAAAACAGACAGGAAATAAATGCTGTTAAATGATGGCGTTGGAAAGGCGGTCTAGTTTTATGAGACTCATTTATAAAAAAAGGAAAATGTTTGTTGGGTTGGGTTTCCTTTTCATTTCAGTTGTTTAAGGGCTAGCTGGATTAGGAGCAGTGTGCACAATATTACACTTATAGTGACTAAAGACGCCATCATAGAGAAAAAGTCTGGAATGTGCCGCACGCATTCGACTGAAGCAAGACTGGTGTTTTTAAAGTGCAGAATAACAGCAGTTGTGGTAAAAGATAGATTGATTTCCTAGAAAAGAAGTACTTTTCTCTTCATTTGGGCGTACTAGCGTCGCCCATGGTGCACCCTCTTAGCAGCAAGTTTTTTTTAGAGAGACCGAAGCGTGGCGGCCATGCCAGTGCAGCATCTAGGAGTAGGCTACGAGTCTAAGTCTTGCAGGTACAACGTTTTTGGGGATATATCTAAGAAGGTTTTAATTTATCCACTTTCTGCGGACTCTGTTCTTGAAGGGAATCTGCTGATCGATTAATGGAAGCTGAAGAAATCTGACCCCAGCCTCATTGGGAATTATGTTTTTACTTTTACGGTTGCCTTTTGTTTTGTTGTTGTTGTTGTTGTTTTTTGTTGTTTGTTTTTCAAACGAATCATAAATAGTAGATGTTTGAAAGATGTGTTTTTGACATTAGATAGTCAATAATTGTCTTTAAATTTTCAGTCCTGTCAGGAATTATGATAAGAATTGCCAATTTATGTTCTGAACCATTTTTCTTTACTAAAACCCTTATTGTTTGCATGAATTTTCAGGTCAATTAAATTTTAAGATAAAGGGTCCTTACAAGTCCGCTGGTGATCCGTCTTAGAGGCCGGTCAGTGAACACGATGATGATGACGACAGCATTGCCCGCGACGGTGATGATCATGATGATGATGAAGAAGACTGCGATGAGGTGTCTGACGGGTGCCGAGTAGATGGTCGGCGTGTAGATAAAGTCACTCCCCTGAAGGTCATCACACCAGGTGGCGCGGGTACTCGTGGAGTTTAAAAGGGCGTCGCTTTCCCAAGGGGAAGTGACGAAGATCCTGGAGTGGATAGAGGACTGAGTAACGAACACTTCCTCCCCAGGGTGAAAAGATGACGCAACGGAGCTGTTGAGTACTGAAGATAAGGTGGGAGCAGACGTGGTGTTGCTCTGAATGACGTTGGTGGCTATGACTTTGTTCCACGGAGACGAGTTGCCGGAGTGAAAGTTTTGACTTGGGTAGGGTCGCATTTTGCCAAACGTTCAAAAGGCTCAGTGTTCGGGGCACGGATACCCCAGCCATAAGGTTTAAAGTGCTCCGAGTAGACCCCTAGTTGGGCTGAAAAACATTGAAGACACTCACTTCCCTTTGAAGTCAAGAGTTGTGGTGTTTTTTTATTGTGAATTCGAACTTGAGCCACTGGACACTAAGGAGCCACTCTCTCTTTTGATCAATAAGTGATGAATTCGAAATTAGGCAGGTTATCCTTTACAACCAACCACTACCTTTTCACCAAGGCCATGTATGAATAAACAGTCAGGCAAGCAGTCACCTGGGGGAAAGCTCTGTCGCTCTTGATCTCTCAAAACTGAGTTTCTACTCGCAGTCTAAAGGATTTGCTGGAGAGAATCTGAAGGTCTGAAACAATACAAAACAGAACCTTTAATACCTTTCTTCAGAAACAAAATACATAAAGTATTCGAACTCATAAACATCAGAAAACTTTCAGAAGGTCAGTCCCGAGTTCACCATTGGCGGTATTCGCATTTAATTATTTTTACTGCACATTTCCTGTAAATATGATGGCAGTTAATGCCCAGCATAACTTTTAGGAGGCAGAAAACTGTTATGTGCCACTGGGTGGCTTCAGATGTACAAATTGAGTATGGGTTCTTTAAAAGAGGGAATCAACCCACAAAGAGTGCTTAGCAATTTGTTATTGAAAAAGTCGTGGGAAAAGAAAGAAAGGGAGGGGGGGGGTACCTATAAAGACGTGGATAGGGGTGGAGGTAAATCATATCTAAATACCAATAGAGCATATAAGCATGCAATACACCAGACAAAGTAAGAAAGGTGGAAATCTTTCTCATGAGTAATTTGCTTATGCGCAGACACAAAAATGTACCTGTACCTCCTGTAACTGCAGAAAGATTTCCAGCAATTAAAATCGTTGCATCTTTGCCCTATGACTTAATTTCGGTTCATTTTAATTGTTTATTTCTTCATTATTTCTGTGTTTCCTACATGCATGCTTGCAGTAGGAGATTATAATAAGCAGAAAAAGTCAAAGATTTTTATTCGGATGAGCTTCTTACTCAACTGGTTCCTCTGATCACTAGAGCTTTATAACACTGAACATTTGTAAAACAATTAGCACAAAAGGCCAGTGGCACTGCAAAGACGAAAAAGACAGACACTTTGGCCGCTGAAGCCTGTGTGATTCCACAGAACCCCTTCTCCCCTTACGTGTGCGCCCATTGGTGAAGTCTTTATCAGGCGTCTGGGAAGAGTGACATGTGATTAATAGGGTGCAGAAAACACACAGGTGGCCATCTCTAGCAGGCTGGACGGGTGTAAGTTAGTGCATGTGCACGAGGGGCATGTAGGTGCGTTGCTCGTGAGTTAATTGCATGCTGCGAGAAAATCGCTGGTTATTTATGCTGTTATTCAGTCCCCCTTTTTCACAAGTATCAATATTTCGTTCTTATGAAGGATACCGTACTCATCAATTCTTCTTCTTCTCCTTCTCCTTCTCCTTCTCCTTCTCCTTCTCCTTCTCCTTCTCCTTCTCCTTCT
>NW_004797445.1:577044-580005 GCF_000002075.1 Aplysia californica
CCCCCCCAATTTTCGGTATTGCACCCTCACTGAAAGACCGGAGAATGTGTGTCTTACTGTAAATTACTGTAAGATATTTCTGCGATGCACTGTGAGGCTTGAATCACAAAACAAATGTGAGTTACACAAAAGTTACGGAATGCGAATCGTGCACATAAGTTAAAACATGACTAAACGAGCGAGGTGTGGCGGCCATGACAGTGTACGATCAAGAAGTAGGTTACAAGTCTATGTCTTATGGCTATATGTTTTGGAGTGCCATCAAAGCGCTGGCTTTAACTTGCTGCGAATCTATTCTTTTGAGAAAACGGCTAATCAATATGATGTTGCGCTCGCCTGATGTACATAAATCTGTCACTCAGTGATTTATTGTGTCCTACAAACAAGTGAAAGACGTATCTATGGTGTTTGAGGGTGAAAAAGAGTGAAAAAGACACAACGTTACATTCTGTTTGCCCTTTAAAGAAAAAAATGTATCTTCGCTGTTACCAAACGCACCATAAACGATTGCTTATTACGGGATGGGCCACTCCTAGAAGGCTTCCTAAAAAAACATCATCTGAAGCGCCAACTGATACGTCTGTCGCGCGTTGGGCTCTATGTTTTAGATAGTTTTAGAAACCAAACAAAATAGGTTTCTTCAGCGTCAGTGGTAACAAGTATAATTTAATCGAACGCAAGTTGCTGAGGATGCTTTTTCTATTAGAAAGAGAACCGTCTTTTTATTTTAATCTTTGTTTTATATAAAGTGCACATCTTGTAATCACATGAATAATCTACTTTTGAAATAATGCACGATAAACAACTTACCGTATGCCGACTTAAAATATGAGCACTATCCGTTTCACAATCAAGAACCCCATACGTTCATGAGAACCGAGCAAAACACAATAACATCATCTCAATATCCATTAAGAGTACCTCCCACATTCACTTTTTTCTTCTCAGCTTGCCGCAAACAGAATATAAAAATGAGAAGGCATTCATTAACTCTTCATAACAGCGATTAAAACTTGACACTCATGAAACATTAACAGCTTGACAAGCTAAGAATGTTACAAACCGTGCTAGGAGTGATCTTAAACTCTGTCGTAAGGAACCCAAGACTGTGGGATCATGCCACTAAATATGCACGTTACGAACAGCTAAATTTGAATGAATATACAACGTGATAAAGGAAGTAAAAGTATGTGTGTGGGTTTAACGCCCTTTTCAACACGCTAAGGTTATTTGAGAGGAGGAACTTTCGAATTTAACATGTTCCTCCGTTAGGACCGAGTCTAGTAGGTTGAGAGCCTTGAAAATTCAGAAAAGAACTCGAAGTTTAAAGACGCCCTTTTCCAGATTTTAACCAAGGTCGTCCGCTCCTTTGTCCAGCATGATGACAATTGAGCTACCAGAAAGCCCAACTTAGTAGAGATCTAAACTGTTGCATAAATAGCTGAGGACCTTGCTGATGACTGTTTTCTTTGGAGATCCCCTCTCAAAGATGTACTGGCGCGTGAAACTTACTCGGTTTGCCGTGTTTTTGTTGATCATACAAAAACCCCTTCTTCTTTCAGGACCCTCGAAGCCATTACTTGCTTTAGTATTACCTTATTGAAAATGTATTCTACGAGAATCTGACGACTTACTTGCGGCACACGCTAGGAATGTATTATACCTTGGAGCGTTTTTGTCTTGGCTGTAGGTAAATGCGAAGAAAAAAATTGTTTAATCACGTGTAATCATCTGCTGTAATGCGAACACCGCATGTGACAGACAACGCAAAAAGACAATTCATGGAATCAGTTTAAAAGTCAGTGCACACCGTCATGTAAACCACCCAGCTTTCAATTTTCATAATAAAGAGTCATCTTTAATAAGGAAGAAGACAAACAGACCGTTTTGATTTATTCTACGGAAATTTGACACATTAATTATAATGGTGTATATTTGATTTTGAATCATGCAGTACTTAGCACAATCAAGCAAAACCAATTCACTGATGTTAGTCTGGCTCTCAGCGGAGCAATGCTTTTGTTGTGACTGACGGTCAACCTAGACAAAAGCCTTATCATCACCCATCTGAAATCTATTCTGATTGCTTTTTTCTCCTTTGTTAATTTTCATTCACTGAACACTCGGCCGCTGAGAGTCTAGGCAAGTTTGTCACGTTCACTGAAACAGGTCACTTTTTCGTCACAGGCTCACAGGCTAATCTGCATCGGGCATTACTTCAGGAACACGTTACTTGATGTAAATTTGTCGTGACTGTCTTCAAATGTTACCGCCCCTGGCCACAGGAAAAATTATCTGTTCACCAATCGGAGACTGGTAACCGACTTGGTTACACAACGGGCAGTTAGATAAGATGGTATAAATATAGCGCACTTCGTAACAGTGAAATAGAACAAGGGCTTTAGCTTTAAAAGACCATAGATGTACAACTAAAAAGGCAATTCAATATACTGTCATCATTTCTGTAAACAGGGGAAAGGAACTGCGTTTTTTGAACAAAAGGAATTGCTTGCCCTTTGCCAAAATTTTAAACATATCAGGTAACAAACATGGCTACGTTAGTCGACACCAGCGACATACACTTGTAATTATGAAGAAATGATTCTTGAAAAACCAGAATCACATCTCGACTCTCCCGCTTCCTCTAAAAAAAACCCCATAAATCAATGAAAGGTGCATTGAAGATACTGTTGCCATTGATGAAAAGAGGTGACAAGCAGTGCGTTTTGGAAGAAATAAAAGGCCCGTAGAAATTTATTTACTAAACATGGTAAGAATCCCAAACTTTTTTTTCGCACCCGCGAAAACATTTTGTTATAATGAAAAACGTATCATTGTAGAAAAATCCGGAATTGCACCCTTTCTCTCTCTCTCTCTCTCTCACTCTCTCTCTCTCTCTCTCTCTCTCTCTCTCTCTCTCTCTCTCTCTTTTTGCTTCCCCTTTCCTCCTTCCCTTTTCTG
>NW_004797445.1:580105-584007 GCF_000002075.1 Aplysia californica
CTATCTTTCGCTTTTTGCTTCCCCTTTCCTCCTTCCCTTTTCTGTGACACCTGTCCTTTCCGCCCTTTTTTAAATCCTACCACCATTTCCACCACCCATCCCCTTCCCCATAATCTTTCTCACAACTCCCCCAGTATTGAGGCACGATTTACACCTAGTGCTCCGAACGAACCAGGACCAATGAAAAGGCCATCTTTCCGGTTACCACAAGATAAGTAGATGACTAACGGTAGGCTACTAGCAAAAGATCTAGTTTCATCAGGAATAGGCACCTGTTTCATAGAGTACAGTTTATGCAGTCAGTGTTTAAAGTCAAGAGGAGTTTTGCCACATGGCCGACTTCATTTGGCAAATGGTCTTCCTTCGCGAGTCTAAAATTTGTACCGATCTGACAATTTAAGTCGAATTTGGTCCCATAATATAGTTCCTGTGATGCGGTGTTCAAGACTATGATAATTTAAGTCAAAATATCTACCTAAAAATGACCCGGGCCTATTAATCCAGTAATATTAATACGATCTATTAATAACGTGATATTTCAGTATTTTTAGCCCTGAAGGAAAGTTTACATTTTAAACAGTTATAAGCATTGTAGGGGACTATTTTTGGAATGATATAGAAGAGTGAGTGACCAGCAACGTAGTGGTAAAGAAGATGTGCGTTCCATTTCCGCATGGGAAGTGTGCTTAAAAACAAACATTAAGTATCTCCGTCTGTTTGCTGTGACATCATAATCCCTCTCTTAGTAATCTAAAATTGTGTCCGTTTTTTCTGTTGACGTTAATGTTCTGACAACAGCAAAAAACAAGCAGAGCGTGTCGACGGTTCGATTTCTGTGATGTTGAGTTATACCTACCATTTTTTTGGGAGACAATGATCAAGTCTAAGTGTTGTGGGGGCTTCTGATAACCATAAACAAAACTACGCTACGTTGTTGGTAAAAAAAAAAAGCTTCCGATTAAAAAATTTAACATGGGTGCTGTGAACACGACTTTGTGCACCAAGATGTTGTTTTTATAACATGACCTACATCTTAGAGTAAGCTGACTTAATATTACTTAAGCGAAAGGAAAAGCGCAAAGACTCAAAAGACCAGATAATTTATTTTTTTACACAATCGAAAAGTGATACCTTTTTTTGATCGCCAATGTATATATCGTGCCTCCCCCGTAAGACACATTGTAGAACCTTAAGAACAACTTAAAATGACCTTGGCAAGATAAAATATGGAGATAAATGAGACAGCAATGAACTTTAAAAGAGTAACTCAACAGTTGTTAGCAGTCGAGGTGCTGGATCAGGAGTCTGGTGAAGAGTTGTGGGTTACATTACACTGTATCATAAGCTTGCAAACAAGTCTACTCTTGTTATGTTTCCCTATGAATAAGCCAGGCTTAAAGTAAGTGCTTTAGGAAATGAATTTTTAACCTTTATTCAGAGATTCTATATTTTTTGCAAACATAGTTTTAGAGCAAATGTTTTCGTTTCTGCTGTTTTTAGAAAAAAATACGTTTTCACCTGCAATATGCTACGTCATGCAAGCGACAGGGAATAAATCTTTGTTTCCTTAAAAACCTCCTTCTGTTGCGCACTCAGGTATGTCAGACAAAAATAATTACTTGAAATTGTGGGCGCTGTTGACTCTTACGACATAGCATGAAGTCACAAGACTATAGATGTCACTAACCGTAGCAGGAAGGAACAAAAATGAGGTCAGAGTTGCCTAGCCCGACAGGTGGGGACTTAAGTTACATGTTTAGGGATGTGAAAGAGTGGAATCAGAGGACTAAAGCCACGAATTACGTTTTGTTTGTGCTATTTGTACTACTGTTACTGGCGGTGCTCCTTCAACTACAATTGGTTTCCCTTGTTGGGGGCTCCAGTGGCTAAGTAAAAAGTAAAGTTGTTCCCGCATCCGATCCGGACGTTGGGGATTGCTTTGTTAGTGAGACAAC
This sequence comes from Aplysia californica, assembly GCF_000002075.1. NCBI lineage: Eukaryota > Metazoa > Mollusca > Gastropoda > Aplysiida > Aplysiidae > Aplysia > Aplysia californica. The sequence continues at coordinate 582,061 of NW_004797445.1, forward strand.
TTCTTGGGCCTTCAGCATTATGTGGTAGGGTGGCCAGTTCCTTTCCACGCCGCCTTTACTTCCCCAACTCAAAGTCAGGTACCCATTACTGCTGGGTGGGCAGGAGGGGGCGTAAAAAAATCCGTGTCCGAACCGAGGCTCGAACCCGGACTTTCCGCTTCGGAGACGACGCTAAGTAAGTGAGAAGTGAGTTTAGACTCAAGTAATGTCAAGCAAGTGTCGGTGACACGGGGATCGGATGGGTGATCTCAGGGGTGGGTCCTTGAGCAAGACACGAGTCACACGACAACCCAAGCTCAAAATACAGGGCTCTGTACAGTGGCGACCGAGAGTGGCATGGTTGTAAAATGTTCTGTATTTGTGTAATATTGTATATTTATGTATGTATTTATGTATGTATTTATGTATGTATGTATTTATAATTGTGTATTTATGTATGTATATGTATGGTTGCCTTTGTAAACCAAAGTACCCCTCTGGGACAAATAAAAGTGTACTTTATTTTGTTCTTATTTTATTTTATTGTTACTGGGTCAACTATCATTACTGCTAATACTATTGTGACAACAATCACCCTTTCAACAGCAACTACCAATGAGCTACTCAGTACTGTCGGCGCTGGAAAGTCAGTTCGACTATTTCGACGACAGATTTACTCCACTTCTGTTACGACCCGTCTTCACTGATAAAGAGGATCCACCGGCACTCTCGCTTCCACCCTTTGGTTTCAGATGAGTAACAACCACCATTGTGGTATGTGTAAATTATGCACATTTAGTAATCTAACAGTTGCCGGGAGAAACAAAGACAAGACACGGACAACAAAAGTACAACGTATATTGTTTTTCGCTTTCGACAACTGTTTGTCACTTTGCCAAGTACTAAACCTGTCGGAAGCTAAAAGTATACAAGATTACCATTCTCAAAGAATGAACAAAATTAATAATTTAAAAAATATATATACAGAAAGGAACCGTGTTTACTAAAATAACTTGAAAGAGGGTGGAGTTGGGAGGTGGGGGTGGAGAAAGGGTTGTTAGAAGAGAAGGATGAAATTTAAAAAAATAGCACAAACATTCTAAAGCTGAGACAAAACTTGTGATCCGGGAAAAATCACAAATCAGCTCCTAAAGGAAACTGATTTTGACCCTCAAACACGAGCACAAAACGCCGTATACTTTTATTTAAAAACAAGCAAACAAAACAAGAACACTAAATTTCATAGCAAAAGTGAAAAAAGAAAGCAAAAAAAAAAAAAAGTAATTAAAGGAAAGGAAATGAAACTACGTAACAAATAAAAAAGGTCTGACTGGGAGGGGTATGGAAGAAACAGAAGAAAGCAACAATGAAGGAACCCACTCCATGAACAACTTAGAAAGAGCACCGCATGTGCGCAGCGGAAACAGGCCTCAACAAATTAGGTTATACAGACCAGACGAGTTTACTGACGCACTGGGATATGGTAATTGCGTAACAGTTACAGAGCGCTCGACAGTGACGTATCACCCTCACATAGCGTTTTTAGTCTGAAAGTGGCACGTAACGACACGAACAGGCATAAATTAAACCCGTGTTTGCGCGCGCTTTCAAGAATTTTGAATTAATAATAGAAATGCGGACCCGGGAGCGGGCCTCCTGTTTGGAAGAAAATTAATGTGGCAAATTCCCAGCAGGGTGTTTACCACAGTCCCCAGTTTACAGGTGGCGTAAAAGCACTTAACATATTGTTGAGACCCCTCAACAAAGATAAAAAAATGTGACAGCCTGCCACAATTCAAGCTTTTAATTGTGGTTATTTTTGTTACGAGATGTTTAGAAAGGATTTCATCCCACTTTTGCACTTGATATTAAAAAAGAAACCAGTCTGATTTAGAATTCTGAACCAGTGTATCTCATCTTCTCTACATTATACCCTCTCTCTCTCTCTCTCTCTCTCTCTCTCTCTCT
>NW_004797445.1:585028-591916 GCF_000002075.1 Aplysia californica
TTCCCGTGTGCTATCTATCTATCTATCTATCTATCTATCTATCTATCTATCTATCTATCTATCTATCTATCTATCTATCTATCTATCTATCTATCTTGTCTGAAATACATCTTTCAGAGCTTCTCAAATCGGAGTGACAAAAAGTTTTGGGTTTAATCACAATGTAACGTCTTTGAGGATAAGCAAGCATGCACGTACGAGTGTATTTGAGTCTGCAAGTTGCATGTGGGCTCGTTTGAGTGCCCCTCTTTCTAAATTATTAACATTACTTATAGCTTGTTGGGTATTTTCTACTTCACCAGCATCAGTATAATTATATTAGATTACGATTGGGCGTACAATAGGGAATCATTTCTTTCCTTTTCGCTTTTGATGAAGCACATTAATACATATGTCGATTTTTTAATGTGAGGTTTAAGTACATAAATTAAAAGACACAACAACAGCCTTTAAATGTAAAGAAAAAGTAAGGTAGTCAGACAGAAACAATAGCAAAGAAAAAAAATGATAACAGCCTGTCATTGGCTCCTTGAAAACATCCTCCTAGACACAGACGAGGTTTTTTTCTTCACGAATTATAGCAGCAACACAGTGCCGACATAATACAGAAAATCAGCTCAGGGAATTTTCCCAAATCTCCCTCTCCCCCTTTTCCCCCCTTTTCCCCTCTTTTTAACTCCCCTCTTTTGATGTTTTCAAAGATGGTCGTCCTAATATATTAATTGTACCTGTTGTTTCACATTTCCGACGAGATGTTTTTCCAGCTGTTTTGATCCTAGCTAGGGATACATTACGTCTCATATGACAACGCAACTACTTTTTAGTTGCTTTGTTGCTCCACATTTAGAAGCATAAAATCCGTCTCGGCTGTAGCCTGTAAGGCTTGTATAATATTTTTGCTTCAGGAACGAAGGTGTACCTGAAATGGCAGGATAAATAGCCACACATCTGCCTATATGGTGAGGTTGTAAAATAAATCATGTGCATACCTGGGCCTAGTGCCTTAAGGCAAACAATAAATTGCACTGAACTTCAAGGTCAGTTTCCCGTACAAATGAAGGACATGATACATATCTTCGTAGCTGAATGGATATTATAATGATAATATGTGTTTGAACAAAAGCGTGTGGTTCAGTCAGTGGTCTTGGTGCCAATAAACAAGTTTCGCCTCGGCAGCTTTGAGTATCAGAGAACACCACAGACATACGTTTGGCACACACACACACGCACGCATGTACGCATATACACGCACGCACGCGCGCGCACACACACAAACACACACACACACACGCGCGCGCGCGCGCACGCAAACAGAAAGAGAGTGAGAGAGAGAGAGAGAGAGAGAAAGAGACAGAGAGAGACAGGGAGATAGAGAGACAGAGAAAGAGAGAGAGGGAGCAAGAGAGAAGGAGAGTCGAGCGGTAGACAATCAATTCTGACTTGACTCGTCAGACAGACTCCCAAAAAGACAAGCACTAACCCTGTACAATGTCTCGGTTGATTAGAAATCATGAGCATTGATCTTGTCACAGTCTAGAAGGAGAACAAACAGAATGGATCCAGGTTGAAAGACAAAGAGACCTAAATACAGAGATAGGGACGCACAAAGAAATAATGGAAAATACTGACGAGCCCAGACAGGCCAACTTCCATAAAAAATAAGTAAGGCACATTTCGGAGGGGGAAAACAACGACTGAACGCCAAAAAAAACCTTTCAAAACAGTAGACAAATAACTTACACTGAGTGAGCAACGAGAAAACGTCAAAATTATCTCACCGCTATATTTTACCAATCTGATGTGTATAATGCGCAGAATCTGCACCATTGTGAACCCTAACAAATCACAGCACGTCGGCATCAGTTATCAACCCAACCGAGCATGCAAGATCGCGCACATGGCCCTCACCTTGGTGGTGAGTAGTCTAAGTCTTATCACCCAGCGCTCCCTTTTGTGAACAGGTCACAGGCAACTAAAAACCTTTGTGGGATGGGGGGTGTTGGTTGGGGGTGGGGGTGACCTGTGTGTTTCTCGCTCGTAACATATTAGGACGTAGAGTTCTCATTAATGTACACCTTGGCGAAACTCACAAGAGGTGCAACAAAGGCACCACAATAACACACAATTAACATATGCAACACAGCACGTGAAGGCTTGAGCTCATCGAAAAGGATAAGAAATCGAACCTCTGATCTTTTGTTTACCAAGCCAACCCTTTACTCCCCCTTATAGGGGGTGCCCACATATGCGTTCGGGTCGGGTCGGGTCTGGTCGGGCCTATCGGGTCGGGGTTTCAGTGCACACTACAGCCCCGCCGCGATTGTACTCGACGACCTGGAAGTTAAAGTAGAGAAACCTTTAACGTACATGCGACTACACAGAGGATGTAAACCCGGGCTACGATTGGCTGGACCTTTGACCCAAGAATACATAAAATATGCCTACCGTACTCTTGGACTCTGTGTGTGTGTGTGTGTGTGTGTGTGTGTGTGTGTGTGTGTGTGTGTGTGTGTGCGTGTGTGTGTATGTGTGTGTGCATGTGTGTGTGTGTGTGTGTGTGTGTGTGTGTGTGTGTGTTCGTGAGTGCTTGCTTGCTTGCTAACTTGCTTTAGTCTACATGTCCACCAAAATAAGATCATTTCCAGGCCAGGCTAATGTACGAAGTTTTTGCATGGTGTAGAAGCGATTCAAAAAGATCCACGTCCACCGACATCAGACCAGCTGAACCTATTTTTAGCCCAGTGTGTTATGATTACGAGAACAACAGAGAGCACTGGCGATCTATTTACCACTTTAAAAAACTAAAAAGCAACAAATTATAATTATGGGGAAAATTGTTGGTAAGTTGGGGGGATGAGAAGAAGGGGGAAAAAGCTGGGACTGGGATTCGAACCCACGCTACAAAATAATATTTTGCTTTTCAAACGCAGACACTCTGTTCACTCGGCCATCAGAACTTTCATCAGCGAATGGTAGGCCTAGATTAAGCTTCATATTTACAGCACTGTTTCAGGAAAGGCAAAGCGACTTAATAAATCGAGATGTAGATCTAGATCTAGAATCTAGGACTAGATCTAGTGGACCTGTAGATACGGTCTGGAGAAAATTAGAAGCACTAAACATTAGAGAACGTAAACTAGAGATCTAGACACGTCCATAGCTAGATTCTTGGTCTAACATGGCCTATTTTTTAGCCCTCCTGAGAACGAAATAATCTAAATCTAAATCTAGGTCAAGTGCTTTGATTTCATTTTTTCTGCTGTTTTTCAGCCCAAATCTGCTATTGTACAACATATTATAATGAGATACAACTTTATTGATCATGTAAAGTGCAATGAAAAAGCAAAAATGTACTTAAAGATGCAAATTTCCTTCCAAAATGAGTCGAATCGAGGCCAGAGTATTTTAATGTATTCATGGGCCAAAATGGACACGTGAATCAGCCTTGTTGTGATTGGCTGCAAATCTCCCGATCGCGCGATTCGCAGGCCAGAAAACAAACGCGTTTGTTTTTGTAGGTCACCGATCGCGTCGATCGGTTTGTGCCACGATGGCCGCTTTGCGCCCTCAATTTGGCTATCCCTGACTTCCCGATGCGCCCGACCCGACCCGACTCGATCGCGTATGTGGGCACCCCCTATTAAAGAATAATATACAGAAATTGCTGCACGATACTCACTCTTTGGATCGTCACCAAATGCCAATTGAACGACATGCCAAAACAATACACACCATGCCAAATCAACACACGCCAAATCACGCAATAGAAAACTGTTTACTCATGTGCACCAGACTAAATTCGATTGTACCCCGAAAGAGGGCCGTGGAAAGATTAATAGCCTTTCGGGTAGCAATTTAGATCCACGTGGGGTTTTGAATCAGTTCTAATTTAGCTGGCAATAAGGCGCCTTCTCTACTTTTAGTTGCGCGTTTCCCGGAGCGCTCCGACCCACTTGCCATAACACGTAAGCCACTTCAACTTTCTTTTGACCGATAAGAAACCCAAGCGCTTTAAATGTCATGAATTACGATTTTGTATTTCTTGGTTGATTCTTCGAGATGTCGCTTTGGGATGTGCCCCAAAGCTCAGTTTGTTTGAAAGCTAAACCATACTGCGGATGGCCCGGTTTCAAATCTAAACGATGTGTTTTATGGCTCCCACCTACATGGTTCGATTCTATAGTATTAAAATTATGTGCTCAACATCTCCTCACCTAAAATACCAAATTAAGCCCATAATGGTATGTTTCTTTCTACAGATGAGCGTTCACAGATATTTCCAACTTTTTCTTCTTGCCTTGATGTGTTCCTACCTTGCCACCGGCATCCTTCTTTGCCTTTTCGTGAACTGTGAGCCTTGATATTACAAGGCCATAGTAGAGACTGTTTCTCATAAAATTTCGTTTCTATATTTGCAAAGGCCCACTTTAGGATGGTATACTGAGAAGTTACTATTAGCGCTGCGGAACAAAATGACAATTGGTCTCTTGTAACCTCAAACTCATATTATTGCCCGAGCGCTCTCCATAGTCTTGACTGCACTCAGTGACACCCACTGCACAGAGAAAGCCAGTTTTTCCTTATCTTCACAGGGAACCGTACACCTCATCAACTCCATGCTCTCAGGCTGATGGTTTGTGTGCTCGCTGACTGGCCTCTTTAACCTTTTTCTTAATTAGGCCTGGGTGGAGGAAGTCTACAGTCATATTTTCGATAGATTTTTTGCAGGGCAATGACCGAAACGAATATTAATGCTGTGATTCAAAAGTGATATCGAAAAGTTTATTTTCAAAAGTTAAACGGGGAGGTTTTGGGGCATGGGATGTTGGAAATTGGGGCATTAAAGGTGTATTAAGTTGTGCGGTCAACGGTCGGTTGAATAGATTTGAAACGGTAAGCAAGTCGCTCGACAAAAAACTCATATACCTGTGAATGTTCTACTGTTTGAATAATACATTATATATATACTTATACATATATCAGAGCGAGAAAGACAGACAAGCAGACAGATAAACAGAAAGAGAGAGAGAGAGAGAGAGAGAGAGAGAGAGAGAGAGAGAGAGAGAACGAGAAAAAAAGAGAAAGAAATGTTAAGGAAAAGGAAAAAAATCAGAAATCTGGCTCTTAAACACGTTAGAAAGGGTACAAACTGAGCATAGATGCCAAGAGAATAAAAAAAGAGAACAGGTGCCAATGTTTCTGTTATATGTTGAAAAGCTGGAGGCAAATTAATGTCTCTCCCACTAGTTCAGACGCTGTGTATTCCAAGCTGTACGTGGCAAGCATAAATACCGTTTTAATTCTAATACTGACATTGAAATTGTTAAGTCACGCCAGTGTGTACGGAATCATAACCATTCCTGACCTTCATACATAATTTATGTATGAGGTCAGCTTCCGCTTTGTGCTAATTATTTTTATGCTTAATATAGATTATGTTTGGTGTACCGGTATGTATGTCATTACAGGTATATTGTGTGGAGTTGCATGATTGTGGGAGTATGGCATTTCTTTTTTTTTTCATTTCAATTAAGAAAACAATGTGTAGTACACACAGGCGTGACGTTTGTTTCTTTTAATGATAGAGGGATGTGTGTCCTAGAGATAACAGTGCACTTTCATTGGTACACGTTTATTCATTATTGATATTAAATAAGCACTCTCAGCCAGAAAAATAAGATGATTCTACAGAATGTGCACAAAAAAGTATGATACTAAAATTCAAATTACTAAAATGATTTTTATGGGGTTTAAAAAAAAATAAGAACCTTGGTTTCGTAAAATAAACTCTGCTGGCAAGGTATGCCACATTTAAAACAACTTGAACAAAGCATTTGAAATGGTAACCTTTTTTAAATCACAACTATTGACTTTTGAAAAAAATGTACAAAATGCTTCAGAAAATTTGTATTTAATACGAGCTAAAAATGCATTGAGACTTTTGCATCAATTATTCAAAGTCAAAGTTTGAGGAAAAATTCAAATCAAAGCAATAAACGTAAACGATGTGGTCAACATGTTTTCCTTTTAACCGTAAACCACTCGTGCAAGTGTTGGTCTTTGTAGTGAATTTGAATTGCAATGTTCTCTTTCAACTCGTCAATTGCTTGAGGGTGTTGCTGGTAAAACCTGTCCTCAAGGAAGCCACTATAAAAAAAAAAAGAAATCTAAGAGGTTCAAGTCCGGATTGTGAGGCGACCATCAACAACTGGTTTGCGGTTGATGATATAGGCCTGGAAATAATTATCGTGGAGCCAAATCAGGGAAAAATTGGCGGTATGGGGGGGGGAGACTCCATCCTTTTGAAACCATGCTAATTCTTAAAGCTGCCTCCTACTTTGACCTTTCCAGAACTTCTTAAGTACCGTTCGATTGTCACACTGGCGGTCTTGCCGTTCTCCTCAAGCCGGAGTGGAACAATAGTGGCGTGGCTCCTGAGTGCCACCCAGGCTGTGCACATCTCCACATGGAGTGGGTGCTCATGGACGTTATCCGGTGGGTGATTGGCTAAGACTGCACAGTTCTTAGAATTAATTTGCCCATCTGAATGAAAATTTATTCGTCCGAGAACCAAGTTTAGCTCGCCCAGTCTGGTTTTCTTTCAAACTGCTAAACGAAATATTGGCACGTGTCGGCACGGGGCGCGATGTCATTATGGTTCAGTTTTTGTTTTACTGCTATACGGTAGAGACGCAGACTAAGATCATAATTCTATATCTTACTAACGGATTCACGGTTCAAGTCCCCTGTCTCACAAACATTTCAGGGTAGGTTTAGATTAAGTCCTCTACACGCCTGTTTTTTTTTCAGTCCTCGATGTTTGGAAACTTCCAGAAAATAATTGAAGGCTCGTTTGTTTCTAATTCGGGGTTGTGCTTTAATAATAAT
>NW_004797445.1:595522-600247 GCF_000002075.1 Aplysia californica
TCAGCAAGTTAGAGAGAGAGAGAGAGAGAGAGAGGGAAGGAGGGAGGGAGGGAGGGAGGGAGAAAAAGAACAGAGGAAGGCTAGAATCGTCAGTGAATTTGTCCAGACACTGCAATGTTCCTGCATGTCGCAATACCTCTCTTTGATGGATTGGCTTTTTGTTGGTTTAATGGACTGTCTTTTTTGTTCACGATCAAGACTCTGAGCGCCTCTCTCTCGGGTAGAAATGTGTTTGTGTATATTTTGTTTTAAAAAAAACAACCGTATTACTTCCTTTCTCCCGCATGCCAGCTTTAATCTTTTGTCCCTCAGATCTTTTGTGACGCAGTCAATCTGACAATCAAGTCGATTTTGATCATATTTATGTGAAACCATTTCCCATTATTTCTGTAAGTGAGAACTGGCAGAAGGTTACTCTTGCAAAGTGTCTACTTAATGTGATGTGAGAACCATAGCTTTCTATTGTCTTATGATTCGCATTGGGCATAATATGATCTGATCCACTACTCACATTTTCTGCTAAGGATTTGCAAGTTCGATTTTCCTATTTTAGTGCGGCATTTGTTGTTGCTATTAAAGTTCTCTTTTTTGTCGTTTTTTTATATAGGCTGCTGAACATTCAATCAATGCTTTTTTATTTTTGGTGAAATCAAAATAACTTAAAGTAACCACTACTGTTTTGTATGTTGTTAATGTCATTGTTGTTGTTGTTGTTGTTGTTGTTGTAGTTGTTGCTGTTGTTGTTGTTGTTGTCTTTGCTGTTGTTGGTGGTGGTGGTCGTGATACAGTCGTTTCAGAGGCTATTTAGACATCTTGCAGTTCCAAGAAGGAAAACGTCAGTGGGACAGTTGAAATTGGTAGGAGTATGCACAGCATTGCTGCATCGTTCTTTAGTGTTTTTCATATAAAATTTATTAAAATGCGCATATTCATGTTGTCCTGCTGGCTTCTCGTAGAGGTATACCTTTAAATCTTGCCTTATCCTCTCATAAGTAACAGAAAGACCCAAAAAACCCAGATAGAAATACAATAATGATAGATGAGTATGGATTAGAATACAGTAACGGAAACCAACAGCTCATTTTGGAATACTTATAGATTTTAACGAAAACCCCCCCAAAGAAGTTAAGTGTTATGAAACAGTTAAGGCGTCAAAGTGAAGTCAAACTGTTAATTTTAACACAGGTATGATCTCTGTGAACTCCCAGCGCAACACTTTCAAAACGGAAATAGCACCTTCAAGAATATTAAAACTTATTTAAGCTTGATGATCTTTCTGTTACCAGTTTTCTAATATAATTCCTTTCGCAATGCCTTTAGTATTTGGTTCTTCGAGTGGTTCTCATGATAAATTAATGAGTCTATGCGTTCGTGGCTGCATGTCATGTTAGAGAGGACCGAATAGCGTCGACTGTTATGGCTACAATGTTGGTAAGTGAAAGAAATCATCGGAATAAAAATGCTTTTTCCAAAGTGAACACAAACTTGAGTTTGTATGTATGTGTGAAAACAAATAAATATAATATGCTCACACATACACACAAACATACACAAACACAGATACACCAACCACACACACGTGTGTTTTTGTTTATGTATGTGTGGGAGGGGGTATGTGCGTCAATTTGAGTTTGTGAAAAAAGAGATACAAAAGGGGGGGTATTGGAAAAAGTCTCAGAGCCTATGATAAAAAGATTCCTATGATTATGTGCACGCAATTCACCATTAACGTGTCCGTTTGTTGGCAGCCAAAAGCTTTGCTTTTGGAAACAAACCAACTTTTGGAAAAGGAAAATAGATCGGGCAGTTGAACGAAGCTCTAGGCAAATGGCGAGGAAAAACTGACATATTTACTTCTTAATACAGACACCCACACACGTATACACAGAGAGGATATAAACATACACATAAAGAGATAAATACTTGCTAAAATGCCAAATTTTACAGAAGTCCCCGAAATCACAACATTTATTTTAGCTTTCAAGTCTTCTCACGAGGAAGGTTTTGGTTGGATAAAGAATTATTTTCACATGTCCCCATTAAAAGTATCTAAATTATCTAATGGAATCAAGTCTTGCAAACGTAGAGGCCTAGAAAAGATCCACCTGCTTCAACCCATCAGTTAGGAAATTTCTCCTTTGCAAACTGTCTAATGAGAAAATCAAAGTAGTAAGGAGCACTTTCTTGTTCAAACACTATTATTTAACAGTACCATTCGTAAACGCTGAGCAAGAAGAGGGAAGTACTGCAGCATAATATCTGAAATGTTGTGTCCATCATTAACACGACCTTCAACGCCCCCCCCCCCTCCCGCGTTTTTAAGCTTCATAGTAATAATGTGGGCTCTTTGTACCCAAATTTAGTAATTAAGTCTGTTTGCATTATCTCTAATGCGAAATGTTGCTTATATAGAGCGAACAGTAAAGACGGGCTAAAAGGGATAGGTGTGAAGAAAGAACGAGAAAGAGAATGGGAGAGGAGGAGGAGGAGGAGGAGGAGAGAGAGAAAGAGAGAGAGAGAGAGAGAGAGAGAGAGAGAGAGAGAGAAATATAGAGAGAGTGAGAGAGAATAAGAGAGTGAGAAAGGGTGAGTGTGTTAGTGTAGTGTGTGTGTGTGTGTGTGTGTGTGTGTGTGTGTGTGTGTGTGTGTGTGTGTTTGTGTGTGTGTTTGTGCTTAGAACTCCATTTAACGTGCAACTTATTTCATTATGCTGTCTTCGGATTTTTTAATCAAGTGCAGCACAACGTAAGTACGAGCAGCACACTGAGAGAAACACGACTCCTCCATACAAACTCAGATACAAAAAAAAAAAGAAAGACGATCTGCAATACAAACACAGTGGTCAGATAAAATGTGTCACGACACGGTGGAATCAGGCTCTTGTCAATTTTAGGGCATTTGGAGTTATCAGTAAAATCGTAAGCCTATTCTTTATTCTTGCTACAAATGAAAACAAAAAGAGTCGTCTTTCTTGAACTAAAGTTGGGATATTTGAGGTTTAAGGAGATGGACGCGCGGGGTGTCAGAGGTTTAATTAGCGAAAAAATAGCGGCCAAAGTTTGGTGTCTTCCAAAACTGTAGTGTGCCTGGAGACTGCATGGAAAATGTATATTTCTTGAACCTTTACTCAACGGTTTTCAGTAATATCCAAGCTGAAAGTGTTTTAGATGAACATACAATGTGTTGAGCCTAAAACGAAAACCAAATTGATAAAAATGCCTATCTGGTGATACATAGCGATTTCCTCAATTTCATAATTTTGACGAGCGCCTGATTTCACCACGATGCGACATAAATATTTGTTTAGTTAGAGAGTCTATGAAGGATTCTATGAAGAGACACGAACTTGGAAATAGTTCTTATGATTACTCAGCATTTCTTACAAAGACGGATAGTGCAACGCTAGTTTACACCCCACAACACAGTATGGGAGCACTGATGGAAACAGTTACAATATCGTAACGAGGAACCCTCTCGTTAATGATTTAAATACACGGATAACTATAAACAAATTGCCAGATCAGTGCCAGCTCTTTTTTAGTGTGTGTGTGTGTGTGTGTGTGAGTATGTGTGCATGTGTGTGTGTGTCTACGTATGTGTGTGTATGTGTGTGTGTGTGTTTGTTTGTGGGTTTGTGTACGCATGCGTCCTCTTTCCTGACAGTATGTGTAAAAGCACTCTCAACCCAACCTACTTCTTTCCCCTACCCCCCACCCCTCCAATTTTCTCCCAACATCCCTTGCCAAAGCACATTCCCTCCCTTCTCTTTTTTAATACGCCCCCACCCGCACACGTTTAAAATTAAACTCTCATTCCTTCTGAAGAGCTTCCAACATTTGGCAGGTTTCATAATCATTCCGGGCCAAGTTCTGATACCAAAACAAACAAAATTGATAAATAATAAAGGAATATCTTTATGTCTGTGCACTTTATACTTTACGTTTTTATTGTCCCAGGGCATCTTCGTTACAATTTTTAAACTATATGAGGAGCTTAACATTGTTAACCTTTTCGCTGCTGTGTAGATGTTTGTATTCGCTTGGGTCTCCCAAACTGGCTCTCTGCCCTTTTTCTAATGTTTTTTTGTTTTTTTGTTTTTTTTGGGGGGGGGGGGGTAGAAGATGCAATTAAGACTTAGAACCGTTATGTATTCTTAAATAAGGGATAATATTTCGTATTATGGCTTGGGTCACAATCTCTTTTTAATAAACATTTTATATTATCTGCTCAAACGGAGATAGATACGTCTCAGCAATGGGGGGAGTTAACCTTTCAAGAATTTCCTGATTTGTTATTATAACGGTGATTGAGCCCGCGATTAGATACAACTCGTGATAAAGTTGACAGAGAAAGGAAAGTCAGTCAGTTTCCCTTAGCATTCCCTGTCCGTGTCCCTGTTTCCGGGGCGACAAACTTCAGAAAACAAGTAATTTACCAGCCTCACTTAGACTAATAGCCCGATGGTGCACTGCACAACAATAGATTTCTTTTCATCCACAATCGATTTCCCCTTTGTGCAGTGTGTAACACAGCAAGAACTCTGTAAGTCATACCATACTACAAACCCCCTCTCCCCTCATGTGGGAGAGAGATAGAGAGAGAGAGACACACAGAGAGAGAGAGAGAGAGAGAGAGAGAGAGAGGGGGGGGGTAAACAGCGACAAAAAGAGAAATACTCACACACACGCACACAGAGAGAGACAGAGAGATAGAAAAAAAGGAGAG
>NW_004797445.1:600347-604654 GCF_000002075.1 Aplysia californica
CACACACACACACACACACACACACTCACACACGCGTAGACAAAAACACTCCCTAACACAAACACACAAACACACACACACAAGCTCACAAACGCACACGCACAGAAACGCAAACACACGCACATACAAACACACAAACACACGAACACACAAACACACACACAAATACACACACCAACACACAAGCACACAAACACACAAACACAGAAACACACAGAAACACACACACAACCACAAATTCTCATTCGATTCCTCTTAAGTCCAGTCTACACCAGCCGTAAGATAAATCAAGTTGTTTAATTCCGTAATCTTGTTACAAGCAAAACCGAAACACGAACCCCGCGTGGTGGATAACTGTCTGGTGGCAGGACCGTCGACGTCGACACCCCCACCTCTGTGCTGATCAGCATGCTCGATGCACGCACGATATGACGAGAAGTTTGTCATAAGAGGATATTGTGTAAATATAACCCCCCTCCCCCCCGCCCCTTTTTTTACAAAGAAAAAAAAGAAAAGCAAAAGTCTTTTTTAAGCTAAAACAGACGTTAAGTTAAAAAACGAAAAGCAGCACCGAGCCAAATAACTGGTTTGAGAGCCTTGAAAACTCGACAAAACTACCTGAGTTCAAGAACGCCCAGAGTGGGATTCGAACCAGGGCCATCAGCTCCATAGTCCACTCTGATACCAACTGAGATAACGGGGACCCCATATTTATGAATTTATGATATAAATTTGTCTCTTATACATAAGAATATAATATGCATGCACACGCATATATTTTCATGCATGTGTGCAATAAGGAAATGTTAAGATGCGAATGGAGACCTCAGATTAAAAGCTTTAGACGAAAAACTGAGTACATTCTGTGGTGAAACGGTTTGAAAATGTGTCACTTAACCCACTTTCGATGCCAGACCTGCTTTATATTCCCACTAAAGAGCTCAGAGTTAGACAGATAGGCTAAAACAGTACCTGGACATGGATGACTGGTGCCTCTATAAATAAATGATTGATGGTCAAAGTCAAGTTAGACTGATTAATGTTGATGACTTGGGATGGGGACTGAATCATCCCCTTTGTCTGTTATTCTTGTTTTTATCATTCGGTTGTTTGTTTCTTTGTTGTTTTTTATATTTTCTCTGCTTATTGTTTGTCTTTTGTTGGTGTTTTGTTTTGTTTTGTTTTTGTTTTGTTTAATTTTTTTTTTTTTATCAAATGTATTAAAAGTTAGTTTTTTTATTAATTAATTAATTGTTTTTGTTTTTTGTTTTGTTTTTTTGTTTGTTTTTGTAATTAAATGTCTTAAAAGTTATTTGTGTGCGTGGGAGGGGGGGATGGGGGGGTGGTGGTGCTTGTTAGCAAATGTTTAAGTCACTATTGGACAAGGAAAGCGGTTTGTGGTGTATAGTCCTGTCGCATTAGTATTAGTCACTTTAGTCATCATAATTAATCCCTAGTTGAATAGGTTGACCCCGCCATCCAACACCTACGGCTTACCACAAACAGTTCGTTTTAAACAATGGGTTGTGAAAATGTAACAATGAATTACTATAACTTACTACTACAAACAGTTCCTTTTAAAACAATGGGTTGTGAAAATGTAACAATAAATTACTATAACTTTCTACTACACACAGTTCGTTTTAAATTAGTTGGGCAATGACATGTTACAATCAACAACTACGACTTACTATAAACAGTTCGTTTTTAAACAATAGGTCGTGAAAATGTTACGATAAAAAATATCAACTTACTACAAACAGTTCATTTTAAATTTGTGATGATTCTTAAAAATACGATATTACAGTAATGAAATGTATGAATTTCTGACTCTTTCTCCCCATATTTGTTCCATCGACACAGCTGCTGTCACAACGAGAAGTATTTAAGTAAACCAGCAACCTAACCTACTTCATTTCACGCAAATCGTATGCGGAATTTAATCGCGTGCAATACACAAATACATGAAAGGAGACGCTGGGTCATAGTAACAACTTGTTGCGGTGTCATGTTTCAAGGATGGTTTGCGCACGTCCACCACGCCCACCCATTAATGTATAAGTGAGTGCACGAGTAAACACACCAGATTGTCGCTCGCTCTTCGTCTTTATGGCGCACTCATTTCATTAACATTTTAATTCCTCATCTACAGGTGCATGACACGTAATAAATGCATCTGATTCTCCACACATCACTCGTTTCAAAGAAGAAAAATCAGACGAAGCGCTGCGAATATGATATCGCCATCGAATATCCATTGCAGGGACTCTTTAGATCTATAATATTAAAATACGCTGACGTAAATCATGCATTGGAAACTGCTTTAGCGCAGAGAGACAACGCCAGTTCCTGCTCCCCACCCCAAAAAAAAATTAATTAAAAAATTTTAAAATCTGTTGGTCACACACATACACACAAAAACAAATGTGCCAGAATCTAGACGGTAAAGATGTATCGTATCTTATCTTATCTAACTGCAACAACAACAACAAAAACAACATCAGCAACAGCAAATACAACAACTGCAAAACACTACCCCTTAGTAAGCTGTCATTCTCCCATAACTCTTCCCCCCTCTCTCCCCCCCCTCTCTCCCCCCCTCTCTCTCTCTCTCTCTCTCTCTCTTTCTCTCTCTCTCTCTTTCTCTTTCTCTCTTTCTCTCTCTCTCTGTCTCTCTCCCTCTCTCCCTCTCTCTCCCACCTTATTTCCACTCTTAATTCCATCAACATACTCTCCTAGTTTCTGTACTGCCTCTTTGGACCAAACGTCAATATTTGATTGTTCTCTTCCCTAGCTCAGTTCCAAGTCCATTCCCCAGCATCACATAACCCTCACCCTTCTAAAAAAGCTCGTCATTGAGGTACAGTATCATTAGCAAATGCGCAAATATTGAAAAACTTTCAGGAGCACAGTATCGGCGTTTGGGGCAAAATGATTATTTTCTTTGGTAGCGTTACACGTAAAAGACATGAATTCGGTTCCCGTGAGGAGACTTCTGTTTTATCGAGCACCTCGATATCATTTCTGCTAGGATGGTGTATTCCTCCCAGACAGTGTCCTGTCTTCTCAACTATAAACTGTGTCCAAAAGAGGGAATGGAACATTTCCAGGTGCGGTGAGTACGTCTCTGAGTAGGATGATAGAACATTTGATGGCCATCATCATCCGGTGCCTTGCCGACTGGCGTGGGCGATCATGGACCTCCACTTCACTCTGTCTTGCGTTGCAGCAATGGTGTCTGTTGTTCTTGCTGCTCCTAGCCATGTTGTCATCCTGTCCAGTAACTTTTCCCTCTGTCTGCCTCTGCCTCTCTTCCATCAAACTTGCCTGTTGTTACAATGTTCTCCAATGCTTCTTTCCGCATTGTGTGTCCGAAGAAATTTTCCTGTCGCTTTCTTATATTCGTCATAAGCTGTCTTCTATAATTTGCTTCAACCAAGACTTCTTCATTTGTTTTTCTAGCTCTCCATGGGATACGTAGCATGCGTCTTATGAACCACAACTCTGTCGCCACAATTGTTCTTTCCAGCTGTTTATTGATTGTCCACGTTTCGCACCCGTATAACAGGATTGGCTCAATGTAACATTTCAGTACTCTTTTTCTCGTTTCCAGTGACAGATTGATGTTTGTTAGTATCTGTTTCATCTTGTGGAAGGTTGCTTTTGCTATAAACTATAACCTGGGTCCAAAGGAGGGAGTGGAACATTTCCAGGTGCGTGAGTACGTCTCCGAGTAGGATGATAAGAACATTTGGTGGGCATAACAGAATGAAAATCTTGGAAAAAAACCCCACTTCCTTAATTTCAGCCTCGACAACCGTCACTACTTTTCTCCAATCGTATCACGATGCAGAGAAATATGAAATTACATTTTGACAAAAACGTTATATTAATAACTGAAAAACCACGGTCAGTTCGAACTGAAGAACTCGTCTTCCAAGACGCAGTAAGATCCATCCCTTCGCCCCTTACAGTCCGCTGTAAGTGGATACTAAGACGCCAGAGAGTCAGACAAACAAACATGATTGTTTCTATAACTACGTGAGTCAGGAATCTCTATTTCCTGCGGAAGGTGCACCCAACAGTCAGGGCCAGTTACATCATTGAGAAGCTTGCCGATTGCTCATCTCCAGCCTATTGTTGGCCCATCTATATTCATTGGACGGAGACAAAAAGATAATCAATGTGGGGAAAAGCTGAGAAAAGCAGAAGGGGAAGTTGCATCTCTCAGACCTTTATTATTTGTAGTAGTGGTAGAAGTGTCCCCTTTCCTGAAAAAAAGGCGAGTATGAGGGGGCGGGACTCGG
>NW_004797445.1:604928-606403 GCF_000002075.1 Aplysia californica
TTGTTTAATCTATCTATCTATCTATCTATCTATCTATCTATCTATCTATCTATCTATCTATCTATCTATCTATCTATCTATCTATCTATCTATCTCAGCGATAGACACAGAGAAAATAGATGGCCCAAGCACGACTTCCCTCCCTTCAGATTTTGACTTAATTTATATGATCGAAAGAATAAACATTGTCAATATGGTTGGAATCAGGGAAGATGCAAGAGTGTGTCTTACTATTTTAAAGAAGTGGTACGGATATTGCTTTATGGTTGGGGATTTTGTTTAGAATTTACATTTAGCCCGGCCGGGTGATGACCTAACTGCTTACTCGTCTGCGATTTTTAACCACCAAGGGATCTGTAATTTGTGTAACGAGCTCACGGAACCTCTGAGATTTTTCGCCTCATCCGAGAAGATTTGGTGCTCGATCTTACATACCTTAAGGTTAGGGGTGTGGAGGAAGAAAAATGACCAGGTGAGCAAGAAAGATTATTTTTAAGAGGAAGCGAGGAAGGCGAGGAGGAGAAAGAAGGAGCAGAACGAGTAGTAGAAGGAGAACAAAAAGAGAAAATTGGACATATCAGCACGGCTGGGTACCCAAATAAACATATATCTTGTTGCTTTATAAAACTATTTTTAAAGGATAGACAGAAAGAGAAAAAGAGAAAAAGCCCTGTCCAATTGCAACTTTGACTTCATTCTGTACCGCACTATTCTGACAAAGTAAGAATAGAATCTGTACAGGAAAATTGAGATACCCCAAAAGCACACAGACTCCCAAATAAACATCTATTCTCAAAGACATACCCACAGACAGCGCACATTCTTTCACATTTTCCCACTTCTGAAAGCAAGCAGATGTCATGGAGACTCGGGAATTTTTGTAGAAAGTTTGAGTTTCAGAGAGAGGGCGTCACGCAATTAACGTCAGCTAACCGATAGAGTTTCACGGATTTGGGCTATTTGTTATCGTTTTATAATCTATTTTCATGCCAAAATCGTCTGTCCCACCCCCCTTCTTCCTTTCTTCATAGCACCTGTTTGTCCCAGTTTTGTTTCATTTTTCAAAACTCTACGCTTAAACACGAGAAACCTTTTTCGCCTGTCTGTATATCCGTCAGAGGCTTCTGATAAAGTACTCTATGAAAGCTTTTAGAAAAAAATATTTACTTAAGAATAACATTCTTTTCTTCGCTGTTCATTACTACGATTTCTTTTCAAACATTAAGATAAGAGGTGTACTCTTCAGTGAAAAGAAATGGGACACTCTCTGGGAGCTTTAAAGTTCTATAATCTGTATAGTTTGATCTGGCCGTTCAATTAAAAAAAATTTCTCCCCTGGAAGAGAAAGTATGCTATACATATATTTTAAAATTAAAGAAAGCATTGTAAGTCTATCTGATAATAATAATAATAAAAATAACAGTAGTACGTATTATTATTTATGCCGAGCATTCCCGTTTTCTAAAGATATTCAA
>NW_004797445.1:607731-612547 GCF_000002075.1 Aplysia californica
AAGCCATAGTGGTACCATTATGGGAAAAATGGCAACAAACGCGACTGCACAACATATAGAGGCATCTCATTGTTAAGCCACTCAGGACAGATATATGTAAAGATACTAGAGCAGCGCATAAGACCTATTGTTGAGAGAAATCTGAGTAAAGCTGAGTTTAGATTCCGAAAGGGAAGAGGATGCACTGATGCCGTATACGCATTACGACAGATATGCGAGAAAACAATCGAACACAACAAAGAATCCGACATCGTCTTTATAGACCAGGAGAAGGCTTTTGACAGAGTAACCCATGCAAAACTCTGGAAGACACTCTAAAAGTATGCCGTCAGAGGACAACTGTTAGATAATGTCAGAGCACTATATACCAACAGCAGAAGCTCAGTAATAACGAAGGAAGGCAATACAGACTGGTTCAAAGTAAGATCTGGAGTACGACACGGATGCGTTCTATCTCCCCTCCTGTTTATAATATATATGGACACAATAACGCAAGACGCAAACCAACGCCCAGAAAGCCTAAATGAATTTCTGTTCGCAGACGACCAATGTCTTATTCATCATGACCAACAAAGCCTCCAAAATCACACTACCGAACTCAACAAAACCTGTGAGAAATTCAACATGAAAATAAGTACATCAAAAACAGAAGTTATGAAAGTGAGTCGAAACCATAGTCCCCCGAACATCCATGTCAATTGTAAACAACTGAAACAGGTGAAGGCGTTTAAATATCTTGGCAGCACTTTTTCTAAAAACGGGTCCATAGACAGGGAAATAGAAATGGGAACTCAAAAAGCCAACACTGTCACCTACCAGCTCGCACCCCTCCTATCTCATCCAAACATCTCAATGGAAACAAAGAGACAGCTTATTACCTCAATATTCATATCAACATTATGTTATCAGTGCCAGACCTGGACCTTAAGCAAAACCCATGAAAGCAAAATCACTGCATGCGAAATGAAAGTCTCCGTAAAACCCTTAACACCACAAGACGAGACAGGCAGAGAAATAAAGAAGTAAGAGCAGCTATCGGCTCTGAGTCCTGCCTGTGTTACATAGAAAGACAGAGGATAAAATGGTTTGGCCACCTGTTACGCATGTCACCTGACCAGCCACCCTCGAGAGCCTACAACACCAAGCACTCAGGCTATAAAGGAAGAGGAAGGCCATGCAAAAGGTGGATCGAGGGTGTCAAGGAAACCCTAAGAAAACATAACATCACAACTGAAAGAGCTGCGGAACTGGCCTACCATAGAAAACTGCATCTCCCCTCGACGCTTAACGGCAACAGAGGATGAAAAAGTAAAAGTAAGTACTGACGGTTATTTAACAGTTGGAAAACCCGTTCTCTCATTTTTTTTCTTCCACTTCTACATTGAGTAAAAAATAAAATGCCACATCTCGACCGCCTTGAGCTCCCCTAATGAAATCATTTTTCTTTCTCCCATGATTCTTTGTTTGTATCCGGTTTACTTTTTTTTAGCCTCCACACAAAGAAACGGACAAAACCAGAGTTAAAATGATTAATCCTTTCCAAAAACTGAGACTGAGGTCGATTCCAGTTTTCACTCTCTGGTGACAAAATAAGGAACGTCGAAGATAGTTGGATAAATGTTGTGACTCGTAAAACAAATCACAAATCAGCGAGAACAAGACGGCGTCTGCCCACACTGCACGCAAAATCATCAAAAGTATCGTAAAACAAATGAAAAGCACATTCCAAAACACGGAAAAAGCACAGAGGGTTAGATCAGTGATAGCTACAAACCAAGATCTTTCATTATATTCTAGCTTAATATTGCGAAATACACAAACCTTCTGTGCATGGAGAACATGTAAATCCTAATGGCACTGTGGAGAGTTCAAAGCGCGTTCTTTCACTGAGAACGTTTACTCAATGACTGGGCGAAAAAGGAACACTGATGCAGATCTAAAAAAAATAATTTTTTGCACAATACTCGTGAGGAACGTAAGGGAAGGGAAAAACACGTTCGCACGCACGTAGGCGTGCTTGCATTTTCTCACTTTCTTTTACTCTTTTATCGTTGTTCCTCTCTCTTACACAGTCACTCAAACACACACACACACACACACACACACACACACACACACACACACACACACACACACACACACACACACACACACGTGCGCGCGCGCGCGCGTGCACATATGCAAAGATAAATGATTGCCCACTTGTACAGACCATTGAAATGATGTGTACACGAAATACAAACATAAACATACTTACACACACACAAACACACACACACACACACACACACACACACACACACACACACACACACACATATACACACACACATACACAGAGAGAGAGAGAGAGATAGATAGATAGATAGATAGATAGATAGATAGATAGATAGATAGATAGATAGATAGATAGATAGATAGATAGATAGAAAGGGAGAGAGAGAGTGTGTGTGCGTGTGTGTGCACGTGTGTGTGAGTGCGTGCGAGTGTGTGTGTGTTGGTGTGTGTGTGTGTGTGTATG
Source organism: Aplysia californica (assembly GCF_000002075.1). NCBI lineage: Eukaryota > Metazoa > Mollusca > Gastropoda > Aplysiida > Aplysiidae > Aplysia > Aplysia californica. Next base: position 610,253 of record NW_004797445.1, read on the forward strand.
TGTGTGAGAGAGAGAGAAAGAGAGTCAGAGGGACAGATACGGGGAGAGACAGAGAGAGTGAGAGAGAGAGAGAGAGAGAGAGAGAGAGAGAGAGAGAGAGAGAGAGGGGGGGGGGAGGAGGGAGAGAGACAGAGAGAAAGAGACAGACAGTCGAGGAAGAAAATGCATATTCGTATTGTTACCTCGTTACCTGTACACCATACCTGCACCAAACTATGTCGACTTAAAAAACTCTTTCACCGTCTGTGCCGTTTCATTCTCTTATTTTCATAAGCCATATTTCTGCCTTTCTAGAGTGTCCTCTTCATCTTTTCATTTCTTCTCTCTCTGTCCCTGCCTGTCTGTCTGTTCCATTTGCTCCCGTTCCGCGCCTGTCCGTCTGTCTGCCTGTTTGTCTGGTTATCTCTCTGTCTGTTTGTCTGTCTGTTTGTCTGTCTGTCTGTCTCTCGGTTTGTCAGTCTGTCTGTCTGTCTGTCTGTCTGTCTGTCTGTCTGTCTGTCTTACTTTCCTTCTCTCTCTTTCTCTTTCTCTCTCTCTCTCTCTCTCCCTCTCTCTCTCTCTCTCCCTCTCTCTCTCTCTCTCTCTCTCCCTCTCTTTCTCTCTCTCTCTCTCTCTCTCTCTCTCTCTCTCTCTCTCTCTCTCTCTCTCTCTCGCTTCTTCTATTCCACCCGACAACTCTCTCGCTCACACCTCGCCACAAAAGACAAAAAACAAACAAACCGAGGGACTCCTGGCCGCGTGAACAATCTGCTAAAGAGTCTCGCAAGTCTCGCAAGTCTCGCAATGATAAACACAATTTCCTTTTATCCAAAACACTTACGTGCAAGATGTTTAGACCTAGTTTCGCACTGCAGAACTTTTGAATGACGCTACAAGAAAGTCGCACCAAAGACAGGCAACAAGGAGCAGAGTATTTACACTGTCTGTCTTTTTATTTATATCAAGGTTCGTGGTCGGCAAATCAAAAGGACAGAAATTTGGACAAAAGACGAGTTTTAAACAAAGGATATACCCAAAAAACCATGGAGAGGCTTTAAAAAAATATATACGAGTCTTCACACCTCCATTGACACAATTTGGATCGTTTATGAGGCGAGATTCAACCCTGCCGTTCAGGGCCAACCAGGGCTGAAAGGAATACAACATTCCAGGAGAAAGACCGATATAGTCGGTGAATGTTCTCCTTCACCTGCGAATCGAGCACAGGTCTTTTGCCCTTACACAACAAACGCAGGTCCAGAGAGGCTGTGGCGTATAATAGGGAGTGCCCACTAGCGCGATCGGGTCGGGTCGGGTCCGGTCGGGTCGGGTAGAGTCGATTTGATAGTCGGGGCTAGCCAAATTGGAGGCACAAAGCGGCCATCGTGACATAAACCGATCGACTTGGTCGCTGACCTGCAAAAACAAACACGTTTGTTTTCAGGCCTGCAAATCGCGCGATCGGGTGGTTTGCAGCCAATCACAATAAGGCTGAGTCACGTGTCCATGTTGACACTTTAAATCCGGTGGTGACCTCTTCGAAAAAGTGTGGACTTTGCGAACAGAGCTACCCTACTACGTACTTGTGTGAAAAACGATCAAAGTAAAACTAACAAACTGTGCTATTCCTATTCTTCTTCTGAAGAAATGAAAGAGAGATTCAAAACAAAGACTGCAGCACCATCTGCACCAATGCGCAGACTTCCGCAGACACTTTTTTGGCCGAGCGAACTATCTTGTTATGAACGATCTTTGATAATAGAAAATTATCGATGTAACTATTGTAACCCATGTTTATGAAATTCCAGGCTGCGCAGCACCGCAGCAGGGGACTGCGGAAAGGAGCCCTGGAAGCCATTGAGGTTAAAAGTTTCTCTACTTTAACCTCCAGGTCGTTGGGAACAACCGCAGCCGGGTTGTAGTGAGCACTGAAACCACCAGAAAACGACCCGACCCGATGACCCGACCCGACCCGATCCGCCCACGCTAATGGGCACCCCCTATAAGGGACACTCCCTCCAGCGGGGAAGAAGCGGCCTCTGTTCTCGCGATCTGTCAGTGGGGCAAGGAGTTGTTTATTAGTGTTCTTAGGCACATTTGGGGTATCAGTTACACTGTCTATTAACTGAATCATAACTAGACAGTTTAAAAAATAGTAATTATAACAATAATAATATAATGATATGGTTAAAATAAGAATAGCAGCAATGATAATCATGAAACTACACTATTGCTACTACGAGCGCGTACTAGTACTGCTGCTGCTACTGCTACTCCTCTTCCTCCTCCTCCTCCTCCTCCTCCTCCTCCTCCTCG
>NW_004797445.1:613631-618082 GCF_000002075.1 Aplysia californica
CCCCCTGTGTCTGTCTGTCTGTCTGTCTGTCTGTCTGTCTGTCTGTCTGTCTGTCTGTCTGTCTGTCTGTCTGTCTGTTTGTCTGTCTCATTCACAAACTCACTCTCCCCTCCTCGTAACTTCCTGCTTCTTGTTAGCTTTTCCTTTCCTTCCCGGGCTTGGTGCGTGTTATCAAATTATCGTGGCAGCACGAAGGTATGGGCTAGTCGATAGCGCACGGAGAATGTAGGGATAAGAACGTTACAAGTGCAATCTCTGTTGTAATTTGCCGTGCTAAAGTATTCACTGAATTCGTGATACAACAGTGATTGGGGAAATACCTTCTCCAGAATACGCAATTATTTTTTTGTTATTTTGGTTACAAGTTATCACAGTAATTAATGAGGATTTGTTAAATAATAAGAGTGATGGTCCCAGCGGTGTCACCTTACTCAGAAAATTGCAAGATTTTGTTTCTGTGTATTTGTTTGTTTGTTTATTTGTTTGTTTTGGGTGGGGTTTGTGGTTGGGTTTTTTTTTGGGGGGGGTTGGAGGAGGGGGGGGAGTAGAGGGTCTATTTGTTTAATACTCGGATAGTCTGAATCACAACGGACCACTTTCAGTGGAGTTTTGAGTTTGAATCTGTGTTTTTTTTACGAAGATCGCTTTTGCAGTACGTTCACTCTGGATGGAACAGCAAGTTAAAAAATATGCGTTTAACAAGCTCTTTTCCAGTCAACGTTGACATAAACAAAAGACGAAGCTGTCTTGAAGTCCAATCGCTACGGTGACTTGACTTACCATTACCATCTGTGATCAAGAACTGGTGCAGATTAGAAGGGGTTGCCTGATCTAACCCTCCAAATTCCGATATCGCTCCCAAGGACACAAAATCCGACCGAGCTGAGCCTCGAAGCCCTAAACACGCAATCTTATGATTACTGGTCCTGTAGCATTACCACGAGACTCCCGACGCCATTCATGTGTTGGTGAACTCACAGAATCAGAAGAGTACAGGAAGAGAATAATGGGGAAGTGTATTTTGGTGACCGACAAGAGATTTCCTCCTTTCATTATTCTTCAGCACAACGTACTGATAACGTTTCATTTGACAGTATTGGAACAAAAACTCAGAAATCCCCGACGGCTCTTTTCATTTATTTCCCCACTGTAAAAAACATGTTTACCATTACGACTTGATTAGCTAATACATTGCAAATCTTTTCAAGGATATCCGTATTCCACTTCTTTTAACTTGCAAAAATAGTAGTCAAATAAATTCACCGCCCCCCTCCCTTTTATTTTGAAATTATTGGGAACAATAAAAAAGGTTTGACGATTTGATTTCTTGACTCACTAGAGTCAAAGATAGTAAATAACAAGATGGGCCACTCAGCCAAAAAAGTGTCCGCAGGAAGTATGCTCTTTGCTTCAGATGGCGCTGCAGTCTGTTTTGAAGCTCTCTTTCGTTTTTCCAGAAGAAGAATAGGAATAGCACCTCTTTGCGTGCGCAGATCGACTGCTGTTCATCAGCAGTTCGGGTTCGTTCAGTGCGGAGTTTTAGGTTATTTATACTTTAATGACCTCTCGCCTTTCATTCTAAAGTCAAATTAAACGAAGAAAACAATCACCCTTTCCTCCGAAAGAGGTTTTTTGTCAGCGTAACCATTTTAAAAAAGCGTTCTTCCGAATTCATTAAAAAATTTGCTAGTTTCATTTTGATTTTTTAAAACTCAAGTAGGATAACTCTGTTCGCAAAAGGTGCGCTTTTGCGAAGAGGGCGCCACCGAATTTTGAGGACACTTTTTTAATTGGCTCAAAGAGAGAAGTGGCCCCTCTTGTTATGTAGACTCATTGCTAGAGTAGAGGAAGATAGCAATGGCAGATATTTACATAGAGTCGATTCTTTATTCGTCTCTCGACAGCTGAAGAGCTTTAAAAAACTTCACAAAAACTATTGCTCTAAAAAAAGGAAAAAAGAAAAACAATTTATTTGTTGAAACGCAATAAAACCTCTGAAAAACAGAAGCACCAAACAAATCAAGCACATCCCCTTTTATTTGTCAGGAATCGTTTTGACAGGAATGTGTTTAGGACTAAAAGAATAACATCCCAATCAACTAGTCGTGTCGGCAACCAAGAATTCTCAATTGTAATGGCCAGAAAGCTCGACCAAGTAATTATGTATAATATTCCCTGGTCAAAACACAGCGCTGAGAAACAAACAGTTGATCTTCCCCTAAAGCAAAAAGTCCATTAGTGTAGTCGTGGTATCTCTAGCTGTATCTTGACAGGACGTAACGCGAGGCCACCACTCGTACACAACTGTTCTCTTAACTCTCCAAGAGAGACAGGGGGATACTGTGTCCAATCAATTTGACATGGAGACGTACAAGATGGCTTCCTGTGACAATCAAGACACCAACATTATTTTAAGCCCCCCAAGCGGGAAGAGAAGGAAGGCGATACTAATCTCTGTTAAGGAGGGTTCTTTGATGGTGGTTCTGTTGGTGGTAACTGCCCCTTCCCTATTTGTGTTTGTCCCCTGTCTTACTTCTGCCCTTGGTAGACGAGAGTCTCAAGTGATTGGTTGTTTGTGAGTGTTTTATCATGTTTTGTCTTGTATGTTTTTTCTTTTAAATATAACGTGTTTACGCCCCCATCGACACAATTTAGACAAATTAGGAGGCGGGCTTCCAATCCTGCCGGTCAGGGTCAACGAGGGCTGAGAGGGATACAATATCCCAACAGAAAGACCGATGTAGGCGATGAAAATGTCTCCACATTCGGGAATCGGACCCATGTCTCCAGCATGCGACAGCAAAGTTCCTAATCCCTACACCACAAAAATTGGTGTTTTGTCAGGTGATGACATGTCAGTAACACATTGTGGGGTGAAGCGCATCTTTTGCAGAATAAAAGTTATTAAAAGTGTGTTGTTCCTGTCAGCATCTGGATAGATAAAAGTTTTAAATTGTTGCCTTCTCTCTCTCTCTCTCTCTCTCTCTCTCTCTCTCTCTCTCTCTCTCTCTCTCTCTCTCTCTCTCTCTCTCTCCCTCTCTCTCCCCCCCTCTCTCTCTCTCACTCTCTCTACCTCTCTTTCTCTCTCTCCCCCCTCTCTCTCTCCCCCTTTCTCTCTCTCTCTCTCTCCCTCTCTTTCTCTCTCTCCCCCCTTTCTCCCCCCTCTCTCTCTCTCTCTCTCTCTCTCTCTCTCTCTCTCTCTCTCTCTCTCTCTCTCTCACCCCTTTCTCTCCCTCCCTGTGAGTCTTAGAAAGGAACTAAAGGGTTGTAATCCCCGGCTGTAACGCTTCTTTATCATTTCGGAACGACATCAAAGGTCACTTTCTAGAATGTGAACCATCGTCTTGTGCATAATCGTCGACTAGGCCTCTCCTCTCTCAGTTTATGTCCACACGATTATACCTTCACGTTTATAACTCCGGTCGTGGCAGAGATTATGAATATTCGTGCTGGGAGAGCGCAAACAGACAAATTAGCGCACATTAGAAAGGTGACAGACGAAGTTAGTACCTTGTCAGATTTTGTTTGCGAGTGAGGTGAAAATGGTCACGAAACTCGTTATATATTATGGGAATGTTTCATTACATTTCATTTGCCATGGTGTCTCTAATTGGCACCTCGTGCTACACGATATCATATTGAGTTAACAGTCAAGATCGCCGCACTGTTATAAATGAATATTTATTGCACTATTAAATTGTTGTAGAAATACGGTTTTCTTTACATTTTTAGTATCGAATGATAACAGCTTGACGAATGGAAAATAGGAAATAAAAGAATTATTTACAAGTCAAAGAAAAACGCAAAAGCAAGCGCAATGTTTTCAGAATGTTTAAAAAAACCATGGAAATAGTTGAAGCAGCCCGCCTTCTCAACATAACTATCTGAATTGCGTCAATGAAGAAGCAAACGATTTACAATCAAACACATTATTATTGCGCGTAAATTATTAATGAAAAAATTGTTGGCACGTTATCCTTACGTGTATGCGCATGGTCAACGTCTTGCCAAAAAATACACAGTCAACGAGCATGCGCAAGACGTCACGTTTCCACATTTACGTGACGTGTACACTTCCGGAATTTGTTGTCCAATAATGTTAATAGACATTGTTCAGTCTCACGAGACCATTAGGGGGACGTGCTGAGAAAGTCTCACGACATTATTGTCGGGTGTGGCAGGACATGCAGATGTGGGAATAACAGTTTCTTCAATACTGTATGTGTGTTACTTTTTTGGCGTCCTCTCTCTCCGACACCCTCCTCTCCCCCTCTCTCTATTTCTCTGTCTCAATCTCTCTCTTTCTGTCTCTCTGTCTCTCTTTCTTTTCTCTCTCTATCCCTCCCTCTCTCATTAATTTCTTTCTCCCTGTGTGTGTGCAAGTGTGTCTGTGTATGTGTGTGTGTGTTTGTGTGTGTGTGTGTGCGTGTGTGTGTGTGTGTGTGTGTGTG
>NW_004797445.1:619294-620681 GCF_000002075.1 Aplysia californica
TCTTCTTCTTCTTCTTCTTCTTCTTCTTCTTCTTCTTCTTCTTCTTCTTCTTCCTCATTTCGCCTGTCTTCTGAAATTTGCTTTCAACTCAGACTGGGGTAAACAATATAACGGCCAAAAAGAACCATTTTCAACGTTATTGTATTTGCGTTTATGAAAAACTCTATGGCTAAAATCTATGATTTCAGGACTTGGGAGTGCACTGTTCCGACGAATCTATCACATTCAGGACAAATGAAGCCACATCGGATCTCGTTTGAACAGAACGTATCTGGCCACTTCGTTTTTGAAATCTAATTTTTTCACCTTTTTTATATTTTTAAAAATTCTATGTACTGTGGGTGATTTAATTGATGTTTGTTGTAAAATTATGAAAACTTTAGCCAATATTGCTTTCGCACTTGGTACATGGGTACGTGGTACGTGTGAAGACAAAAGATCTACGTAAACATTTTTTTAAAAATGCTTCGATACATAACTGAAGCCGTGAAGTAATTAAGTTGTCTGTGGAATGTTTCCCCCAAATTTAAGACATTCCATATATTTGTATCCCATTAATAGCTATGATTGCTCTTCGCTAAGGTTTAAACTAGTGGCAGACATTTACCACTGCCCCACCTCTCTATTTTGTTTTGAAATCATCACTACCTAACCTCTAATGCCCCCCCCCCCCTGAACAAATCGTGCCCTTCCTTCCTTTGTCAATAAATGCAAAGTATAATGTCCAGGTCTTCGCACATCACTACGATCACAACCCGCTGCATCCTGAAAGATATGCTGCAACTTCACTGTAACCCTCGAAGTGACCCCGGATGTTGCTAAAAATTTCGCACAGTTTGGGGGGTGGGATATTACAAAAGGTTACTTATGTCATTCTTCATCATTACCTCAACCCTAAACGCCTCCAGCTCAATGTTAGCTAACTTGATATCATGCTGGACAACGGAATGGATAGCCCCGGTTCAAAATCCAAACCGGGTGTTCTGAACTTGGGTTATTTTCAGGAGTTTTTAAAACGCTCTTCATGGCTTGGTCCTATCATAGATGGACGTTCAATTATGATGCCCCGCCTCATTTTGCATACCGTTACAGTGCTGAGAGGGGTATTAAACGCATACAATAAATGAATGAATGCTTAATGCCTCCCGACATGCCGCTCTCTACCCGTCCCGTTCCCATTTATTAAGTCCAAAAAACTCTCCTAGCCCGAGCCTCAAAATCTCGCCTAACTCCATCCTTTGCCCACAGTCAGCAGTATCCACGTTTTGCCTTACGTCATTGGCTGCAGTACCACCACTGCTGTGTCCTGGTCAGGAAGTACACAGTTGTAATGCAAGTCTTCCTTTGCGCACTTATGTCCTCACTTTTGTACGTATATATATATATA
>NW_004797445.1:623119-625205 GCF_000002075.1 Aplysia californica
TGTGTGTGTGTGTGTGTGTGTGAATGTTTGCGTGTATCTAAGAGAAAGATGATTTGATGGATTGATAGACTGAAACGATGTGAGATAAAGAAAGTGAGAGAAAGAAAGAAAGAGTGAGAAAGGCAAAGATAGAGGAAGAGAGAAATAGAGAGACACACATCCCTTTCTGACAATAGATTGGTCAATCATTAAATTCAACGGAGGACGACGACGATGCAAGAAAAATTGACATGACCATTATCTTTGCCCGCTGGTGCAGTAAAGGGAAAAGAATGCGGGTATAAGTAGCCCAACTGTATGTTAGGGCCAACCCGTGTTAACAGAATACTTTGTAGATACGAATTCACGAGAGAATCATCGAAGTCACGAATTATTCACGTAGTCTAAAGACCATAACACTAACAGACGCCTGTTTGGTATCACTGGCAAGTGTAAAATATACAGCAGTACAAGAGTATTCATAATATTTACAGTACGAATATCAAATGAGGTATCTGGAACCCAACTTTGAAGAGGCTACTGGAATAATCCACCCTAAAGTGAAATGTGCTTGCCGACGTTCTACTTATCAAAAGTGTTGTTTATTTGTTGTTGCTTTTTTAATAGAAAGGTGGTTCTTTTCTCTCACAGTCTTTCTCACTCATGCATCATTCACGAGGGTACATGAGGTCATACCTAAACACCAGACTATGCTGTGAAAAACGTGAGAACAAAAACCTCACCTGTCGCTACATAAACCTTCTTATTCTCGGTGGACTTGGTGGAGAACATCTGTGCAACGCTTTACGAATGTAGACCGCCCTGGTTGTCCAATTTGCGCAACTGAAATTCAAGTTGGAGTCTGTTCCGTTGAAACTTCGCGAATAATTACAGTACTACGGGAGGAGTGAGGAACCCATCTCGGAAGAGGCCATTGAAATAAACTACCCTGCCGTGAAATGTGTTCTTAGACGTTCTACTTAACTTTTTTTTAAACCCTGCAATTTGCGTTGTTAAACATTTTCCAAGGGCTCTCATGGCCCAGAAGTTAAGGTGTTCGCCTCTTATCCAAGAGTCCTGAGTTCGAATCCGGATAGGGACGGAATATTTTCTGCTTTAAAATCTTCTCCTTTCACCCCCTTTCCTGCTCTCTAGCAATGTTCTGTTGTTTGCTTTCGCCTCGACTTTCTGCCTCTACCCCCTCACCTCCTTTGCCCCTTCCTCTGGGCTCCTGGTTCTTTCTGCAGCCTTTGTACTGCTACTCCTTTGCTCCTTCTTACTGTTGTCTTTCAACCATACCCCTGATCGTATGGTAAGGAAGATCTGCAACAAACCTTCTCGGACAAAGGCGAAAAATATCGGAAGTTCTGTGTGCAAGCTGCACATGATAAAGATTCCTTGATGGTCCAAAATCGATAACAGTAGGCTTCGGCCGCCAACCGGGCAAAATTCAAAACAACCTACCAACTGAAAATGTGTGATGTGTCCCACGCGTTCATATGATCTTATGTAGTTGTAAGCACCGTAAAATACATACCGGAAAAAACTCAAAACAAACACCACCCCCCCCCCTCATTTTCTGGACATCCAGATGCCACCCCTCCCCTCCCCGCCCTTTCTTTTAAAAAAAACTGAACTTCTACTTTCAGAAATGTGTCGACAGCAAAACAGCCCTGACCCTGCCTCACGCCCTACAGGTATTCCTTTGTTCGAAAGCCGATTTGATAACTAATCTCTCGGTGAGATGACCTTTTCTAAAAACCTTCGATAAAATTCCAAATGCAAAGTTCAGCGAAATCTTGTCAGATATTAGTTCTCCAGTCAAAGTATTTGTTTTCAACCAACAAATACACGTGTGGAATTCACAAGAGAAGCTCCAAGCAAATACTGGATCCCAGTGAGAGCTCCTGAAGCCATTTGACAATCTTCCCCGGCATTCTAAAGGAGAGGGACTGTTCTCCAAAGAACACTCAGGACTCCAAAGCATGAATCATTCATGCCATCCAGCTCCATTACTCCAAGTAAATTTGGGAAGGAAACTGCAGAGAGAGAAAGAGAGAGAAAGAGAGAGAGAGAGAGAGAGAGAGAGAGAGAGAGAGAGAGAGAG
>NW_004797445.1:626874-628117 GCF_000002075.1 Aplysia californica
TCTCTCTCTCTCTCTCTCATTGTCTCCCTAGTTGAACTATTATTATATAATAATATTATTATTATCGCCATTATTATTATAATTATTGATATGATTATTATAGGCTTCAATATAAATTTTGTCTTCGGTAATAGAGGAAAGATCAATGATGGGGTGTGTTCACGATGCGACATTGTCGAAATGGAAAGGTCCGTCCGACGTGCCATTAGGTTGTTCGACATCACGATCCTAGCAAGGCAGAATTAATTACTAGCAGAGTCAGCAGGAAGTAGTTGCTTAATATAGAGCTGAGAAAGCATATATTATGAGACTGGTTATATTGCATGGTGTAAAAGATTACGATAGGCCCTTTTCAGGCATTTCTTGTGCACTTTTGTGAGCACATAATATATAATATATCACAACTGATGGCAATATTGCAGCGCAAAGAAAGTCTGGAAAAGTGCAGTTTTGGCCTCACCAAAGTTTCTAAAATATTTTTATCAGGGATGTAAAATTCAACGTAGCTCCGCAATAATAGTTACCCTCCCAATAGTTGGGTGGTGAGGGAACTTGGTCTCGTAAATAAGGTCAAGCAATGTCAATTCCCCGTCGTTGTTAGAGTTTGGTAATCCGCTGTGTGTAATTTTTTTTAACGTAGGCGGGGTTTTTTTTACATCCCCATCAACACAATTTCGATCATTTAGAAGGCGGGCTTTCGAGCCTGCCCGTCAGGATCTAATTTTCTCGGGAAAATATTGGAGTTCTTAAGGGCGCATTTCTTCAAAGCGCGTTTTCCAAAATTATAGGAAAGCATATAACATTGTAAAAAACCTTCATATGGAAAGCTACTAAACCGTATTGTATTAACCAATAACATTCATTCGCACTGTGTGCACCTCTTGTCCGTGTTTTCATCTCTGTGATTGTCATCGTTGTTGGGACTTGTAGAGAATGAACTTCTCAAAGGGGAGTAATTACTAGTTGTCCGGATGAGCGCTCTTCACTTGGCACTTTGAACATGGCATGCTTGGTTTCGGAAATAGCAAACTCTGGATTTTTAACGAGAAAATGGGAAGGGCTGCGTTGTTTGAAAGGTTCTTAGATTAGAGGTCAAGGTAAGCTATTTGGATGATTAAGTTGAACATTGAGAGAGGAAGATCTCTGTGAAGTGAAATAATTCAGGAATAAGTTGCCAAATAAACCCACTCTCTCGCCCTCCTCCCTATTCTCTCTCTCTCTCTCTCTCTCTCTCTCTCTCTCT
>NW_004797445.1:629310-630777 GCF_000002075.1 Aplysia californica
TCTATCTATCTATCTATCTATCTATCTATCTATCTATCTATCTATCTATCTATCTGTCTGTCTGTCTGTCCGTTTGCCTGTCTGTCTGTCTGTTTATCGGACTATCCAACTTTCTATCTGATTATTTACCTGCCTCATATTTGTTGGTTTTTTATTTTCAATCATATATTTCTTTTCATATTTACCTCACCCTTTCTGATACTTGTCTCACTGATGGGCAAGCCACGGGCTCGCTTTCCTGTAACAGCGTTTGCTAGGGTTAGTTTCACTATCATGCCCACGCGCACACCAGAAAAAAATTCACACATTGCTCCCCTGCAAAGTATGACATCACTTCCGGTGAAAAGAGAAAAATGGGCGAGAATTGCCTCATTTGCATACTCGCACAGTGCAGCAAGTGGACATTTTCCTAGGATTAGTTTCCAACCATTCAATTAATTGTCCCGTTACCACTTCTAATGATTGTTTGCTCTGAAAATTACTGTTCCTAAAATCGGCAGTGATGCTTTCATGTGCTGATTCATTGGTCAATTCAGAGATAGAAGCTTTTAGCTTGCGTGCCTCACTGCTGGATCTCTCGTGTGCATACGTTATTGAAGAAGCAGAACCTCAGAATTTACCGCTCATCTCCGATACGAACGAGTCAAGTACACTTATACGTGGAGAGTCTCGTAAACATACTTATCAACTTAAGTTCAAGAACGCCATGTTGGTGATTCGAACATAGGTTACCCGCATCATAGCCTGATATCTATACCAACTGAGCGAAAGACGTATCCCTCACACATCTCTCTGTGCGAACATTGTACGATATTATATAGGTTCAACGCCCCTTGCAACACAGTAAGTTCAATTTAGAGTTGGTAACTCCGAATTGAACGTCCATCTTTCATAGGCCGTACTAGATGGAGTTATTAATGTATATGCGTATTCCTCAAACATCTCTCAGTGCCAACATTGTACTAGATTATATAGGTGCAACGCCCCTTGCAACACAGGAAGTTCATTTAAGAGTTGGGAACTCCGAGTTGAACGTCCATCTCCGATAGGCCGTACTATTTGGAGTTATTCAAGTACATGTGTCTTTTTCTAAGAACACAACGTCGGACCGAGCTGAGCCTGGAACCCCTGAATCCACAATCTCACGATAACGAGCTGGACTACCGACGCCACTCATTATATAATATATCTGTTATCATAACAAACTACTTCGATGCTTTTACATCCACTATGTGCTTCGGGAAAAAAGACACCTATTTTTTATTTTGCTGCCGGAGTGATTCCTCTGAGACTGAGAGTAGCACATTTGTACCAATAGCCTAACGCATTATCGGTACTGAGAGCTCTGCCAAGTTCCTCATGCATATGCTAGAACTCAACAGAGTTCAAGGTGTGTTCCTTAATCATATTACTTACTATCTCTCTCTCTCTCTCTCTCTCTCTCTCTCTCTCTCTCTCTCTCTCTCT
>NW_004797445.1:632171-634539 GCF_000002075.1 Aplysia californica
CTCTCTCTCTCTCTGTCTCTCTCTCTCTCTCTCTCTCTCTCTCTCTCTCTCTCTCTCTCTCTCTCTATTCCTCTCTTTATCTCTCTCTCTTCCACTTTCTCGTTTTCCCATCTCACTCCCTCCCCTTCCATCGCTCTCGCTCTCTCCCTCGTTCTCTCTCTTCCCTCGCAGGAACCTCCTGAGAAGATAGGTTAATCCAAATTGCTTTTAGAATATTTAAACACTGTTTTATTGTCTTTAACCCACTCCCATGAACAGTTCACACGACATATTCACATGTACTCTCTTGGTCGATCTCCCTGAACTTATTCCTAGGTTTAAAAAATCCTTTCGGCTCAATTCGCTTACCACTATCATCCCCCCTCCTCCTCCAACCCCATATCAGTCTCTGGCGTTTAATTAGTTCGTGAAACTGTAGCAGAATGGCACAATACAATTCTGCCATGCAGATTCCTATTACATTTTAAATAAGGCATAAGCCTTCTCTAAATAACGTATAAAGCTGCCACAATCGTAAAGCCATTTCAAGCCGTACTAGTAACACCAGTAAAACATGTGATATCTTATCGATTTATTTCCCCGTCGACCTTGGTCAAGTAATTGGGATATATTACCCGCCATGTCCATAGATGTTTCGCGTTTTGACGCGTCTGAGACAAAATAAGATCAAATTGAACATTTCCTGGTTGTTCCAGACTCCTGGCACCTAAAGACAAAAACTCTTCCAATATTGTCTATCTCAATCCCTTGATTTTTAGAACAGAAGTCATTCTGCCACAGAATAAACAATACCCAATGTGTTTATTAAAGTGTTTATGTTTAAGACAAGACCAAAGACGGCATGGATTCCATTCATCATGTATGTATGAGGGCGCTCGGAGCTGAGGGAAAAGATGGTTGGAAGGGGGGGGGGTGAACACTCTTGAAACTACGTAACTACTTGCAAAATGAATGTTTTCCTTTTTTTATCTGATAATTTATCTTAAGTACATAGTTGAACTTCTACAATAATCCTAGTTTAATGTTATATTCTGTTTTGACTTAACTAACTTGGGCAGAGAGGGATACAATGTCCCTGCAGATTGACGGTGATACTCGATGAAAACAAAAAATCCTCCCCTTACGGGAATTGAAACAATGTCTTCTGCTGCGACGGCGAAAAGTTTAGCAGCAGCCCCACAGACAACGGTAATAGGTGACAGATAATGGAAATCGTAAAAACGGTCAAAGTCAGTACATCATTGTAAGATCAAATAAGGAAACAAAAGAGATATAATGCATTCGAGGAAAACATCAACTCAACAGAGACAAAAAAGAAGTTGTCAACAACAAGAACCGCTACAATAACAACGACAATGATAATAACAGCAATAACGATTAAAAAACCCACCTATATCATCGCATTTAGCATTGCATTGCTCCCACAATAACAAGAAACTGAACAAGTGCCTCTCGCCAGTGACAATCAATTACCATTAATCAAAGAGATCGATGTGCCCGTCCCGTGTCCTTATTTACAGTGCTGAGTAGTCTTCGAGACAAAGCATTGTGGAGTGCCTTACCAATCATCAATAATAGCTATTTTTACCAATGCCTCAAATGCCCGGTTTCAGTGCTTTTTTTCGATTTCTCTTTTGTTGATTACGCAAGGGCGATTAAAATTACCCTTGTGAAACCTGTGAGGCTAGCGTACAAAATAAGTTGCTTCCCGGAATCCAGGGATGGAGATGTCGGCCAAAAATCCACACAGGGGTCAAATTTGTAGATTTTCAACAGATGCCACTTTCTCCGAGTAAAACATGTCCTTTATTAGTTCATACTAATGAATTGTAGAAACTCAGCCTTTTTTTTACCTGGTACTGATTGCCTTCTCTAACTATGAACAATTGGGCACAATAATGGCTGTCCGGTTACAACCCGTTGAGTGCCGGTGTTGTCGCCAGTTCCCTCCGCAGTGAATAGCTAGATGAATTCTCAAGCCACAGAGAGGTCGTCCATCTTCTACAGTTTTCTCCTTTCGAGAGAGATTCGCTTTGGTTTAGAGGTGTGGTGATGCAAAATAGAGAGGCGAAGTAGAGCAGGAAGAGGACTGACCCTTACTCACTCTCGCACGCAAACAGTCGGTAGAAATGAGAAGGAGAAAGAGAGAGACAGATAGATAGATAGATAGATAGATAGATAGATAGATAGATAGATAGATAGATAGATAGATAGATAGATAGATAGGAGAGAGGGAGAGAGGGAGAGAGGGAGAGAGAGATCGAGAGATAGAGAGATGACAGTGCAAATCTAAGAATAGGTTATATTCTACTCCTGAAGCAGCTTGCTTGCCAATTTTAGCTATATTTTAATTATCAATCATTGACTT
>NW_004797445.1:634639-635791 GCF_000002075.1 Aplysia californica
GTGGCCTAAAGGTTAAGGTGTTCGCCTCTCATTCAAAGGTCCCGGCTTCGAATCCGGGTAGCGACGGAAAAATTTTCTTCTCTAAAATTATCTCCTTTCACCTTTTTTCCTTCTTTCTTGCAACATTCTGTCGTCTACTGTCATCTCCACTTTTCTTCCCCCACCCCCTCACCTCCTTTGCCCCCTCCTCTGAGCTCCTGACTCTTTCTGTAGCCCTTCTACTGCTACTCCTTCACTCCTTCTTATTGCTGTTTTTTAGCCACACCCAAGATCTTCTGGTAGGAAAGATCTACACCTAGCCTTCTCGGACAAAGGCGAAAAATCTCGGAGATCCCGTGCAAGTTGTACAGGATAAAGATCCATTGGTAGTCTAAGATCGATAAAAGTAGGCTTCGGCCGCCACCCGAGCAAAGTTCAAAACTTTCAACAAATTGAAAATGTTTGGTGTGTCCCGCGCGCTCATAGACCTTATACACTTGCGAGAGCCGTAAAACACTTACCCAAAAAAACTCCAAGTCAGTCTATTATATTTTATTTTCAGTTCGGCATATCTGCAATTCTGCAATTCTAAACAGAGCTCACAATATACTCCTAACAGGTCGACAAAATAATAAAACATTCCATCTACTCGTATTAATTAACACTCTGCGTATACAATGTATTCATCCTGAGTTCTTAAGTTAAACACAGAAATGAACCAATGTCCGCAAACTGGAACTGGAGAGCAATGTAGAGCGCTTTACATTTTTCCTAGCTTGCATTGTTCCACTCTAATTCCTTTAGTAAAGCTCCTTTAAATCATTCAAGCGGGTTGACAATTATTTATAACTCAAATTAGCTTTCACCGTCTCTATTTTAAGTAAATAGGTCAAATACGCGTTTTTGGTATCACGTCACATTACTCATTTTCGGACGTCACTAATCCGAGCTGCCGTCCGTGTATAATCGTAAAACGCTTTTGCATAGAGCTAGAGAGCAGTCAAATACGTACGTACTTTTTGGATGACCGCACATGAACGCGGAAAACGATCCCCTTATCTAAAACAAGATTAACGAACAATCAGCGAGACGTCTGGGGCAACTCCAATAAGACAAATGAGATAAGCCTAAGCCAGCTAGTGTTGGTTTGAGAGAGTCCTACGAGTCGGATTG
>NW_004797445.1:636136-637906 GCF_000002075.1 Aplysia californica
TTTTAAATAAAAGTGCACTTATTTTTATAATTGATGAGTATCAATCTGTCAACTATTTTTGCGGTCTTTATATATAAAAGAAATTCTTCTATGGCACCAACAATGACAGCCTTGAATAGTCGTGAAAAGTCTGTGTGCATGGCGTTTAATTCAGCACCAAAATGTGCTCAGAACGCAAAACAAACAAACGAATAAACAAACAAGAATAAAACAAAACCCTACACTGTCTGCAAGTCCTGCGGGGATGTGGCGTATCCCGGCACTCACTATATACAGCGAATCAGGCTATACAAGGATACCTACACTGTGGGTGGCTTGTCCGTTAATTCTTCAAGGACATAGCAGACATATAATATCATGTCCATTCCGCAGCAGACTAATTGCAATGTTACGGCACATTTCAAACCATCATACACAAGTCAGGAACACAAATTTGTACGGATTTTATAATATGCATGTTGCTACCTTGTCTTTATGCGTTTCAAACAAAAAAAGCCAGAATTGACAAATCTGTATGAATAATGAAGTTATTAATGCTTCTTTTGTAAAGAGCCCGAAAACAGCGCGTCTTCCGAATGACCAGAACGCACATCTTCAAGTGCTATAGGTTAGTAAACTCCAGCAGGTAGCCTACCGATGATAGCCGCTCAACAAAAATGTACAAGGATGGCGGAAGTAATTCAGTTTAGTCATAACCATCAAGGCAAAATACTTAATCTGACGGAGAACTTTCTACACAATACAATTCGGGTTGGCTAGTTTAAACTATTAGTTACCTGCTTTCTGTGGGTGTGCAGGTGTATGTGTAAGGCGTCCAAGATGTTAAAGTTCTGATCTTGAGCCATTTCAGGTATCTGAATTATTTTGCCACTTTCTAGAACGGAGGATGTTGACAATTTCTACGCATTTGATCTCCTAATAACCACAAGCCTCTTTCCCTAAAAGAAAAACAAAATCGTTCGCCTTTCCCAAACTAAAATGCTTTTCAAAGTGTGACTTGCAGTTCTTTGGTCGTGTGGGTTGAATTAATTGTTTGCTCGGGAAAGATGATCTTCTTTTATTTACTTTTCCTTGGAGCTACTACAAGATAAGGTAGAAATATGTGAATACTAGAATCAAGATTTTGAACCTTTAGCGAGATTTTCAGTTACTTGTTCCCTCAGGATTGAGAAAAGAAATTGGAAAGAGCAGGTAGATCAGACAAAGTAGCTGAGCTGAGGTCCTTAGGTCTTCTGTCGGAAAGACAAAAATAATTTTTACTGACAGTTTTAAAATAACTTATTTATCTTTAGCAACAGATATAGCTTTTTGAAAAATCCGACATAACATTAGCCAAGTCTACGATGTGTCTAAATAACACTCACGGCTTTATAACTACTAAAAATCCCGTGCCAGTGAAAAGAGCACACCGCCTGACATTAATAATGATGACACAATTACAGCGTTAAGTCGTGAAACACCTTGACAACTTAGGTACGATACGCACAAGACCTACTCTTTATGAGTATCTTCATATCCGTATGAATGAATATCTGTCTCTCGAATGTAATTAAAAATGTCCTGAAATTATTAACACAAAGCTGTAAAGAACAGATGATGCTGTAGGTTGGCAGTAAACAAGTGAAGGCACACAATCTCCATTGCTGGCACGAAGGCATTAAAATTCATATCATATGAACTGTATTACATTAACAGAATGTACTTTGCCATAACAGTGTCAGTTTCAAATAGAAGAGGCTTATCTGTTTACCCTCTGCTCCCGCCCGCCCC
>NW_004797445.1:638366-640693 GCF_000002075.1 Aplysia californica
GGGGGGGGGGGTGACGGAAAATGTGTGGTTTGAATATGCGTTTCCTGGACCACTTTCCCCCCTACACGAAAAACACATTTGCAAAATTCGGTCGGCAACCGCTGACGCACTTGATAACTTGCGCAAATTTCCCACCGGGAAAGTATTCAAATTGGAAAGACAATCACTCTCATAGAGTTACCCCGGAAGCGTAAAGATAAGCACACATCAGCCCAAATACCACGCTGTCTGTCTGATTTCTTGGGATCAGAAAGAAAACGAGAATGTCCAAACTCTAATTGTTCACTAATGTTTACCTCAAGAAAATCGGCTTTCGCTTCCGTCCTCGTTTTTAATGGGTTTATGACCCTAATTGCAAAATTATGCCTTTTTTTAACCCTCGTCACGTAAGATGCCACATTTCAGAAAGTTTTATTTACCTGTTTGTCTTTCTGAAAGAGGAACAGGTTGGTTGGAGAAAAAGCAAAGAAGAAAAGGTAGACACCAAGGAAAACATTGAGAGAAGGAATAAACACATAAAAATGGAGAAAAGGTCATAAACATTGTGTAGCCCTTTTATGAATTAACTTTGTTGTGCATTACGTTTTGCTGTACACCACATTCTTAGATGACTCCCGCTAATGGGGGAATTGTTTGGGTGTTTTCCTTGGATGTTTTTACATGGAAATCATGTCAGCAGGGATTGGCCAATACAGAATGAAGCGTAAGAGGATTAATGAAGGAAGCTGTTTTCTAAACTTTGCGTGACTAGTTTGAAACCGGCTTTTTCTACGTATCTGTGCCGCAATTTTATGGCCCAACAGTACATCCTGCTCAGGTTCACGGGCAAAGGTAAAAATTGCGGAAAAGTCAGAAACATATTTGTCACCATTGTAGCCTTCTGTTCTGAAATAAATTTATCCCGAGACATATTCGGTCACCTCTAGTTCAACTCCACATGATGACCTAATCTTTTAGATTTATGTAAAGGGTTTTCATGTATCGTCATGTATTGCCGTATAGTCATTTGGCAGAGCAATCACTACGGAACATTATATGTATATATAGTGTCATAGTCGTTTGTCTAAATTATGCGAATGATTTACTTTGTGATTTAAAAATAAAAAACATGCCAAACCTTTATGGCAGCTATTGTATCATCAAACTTTTCCCAGGTATAATGATAAAATCGGTTACGGGATTGTAAGCGGCGGGTTTTATATGGTCAGTAATTTGCTTGTCAGGGTGGGAACCTTATCGACAAGCGGATTTGTTAGAGGGGGGCTACCAGCTCTGGGGATATGCCTGGCACTGGCGAATCGAGCTGTGCGATAAAAATAAGAGTCTGTTTGGTGGGTTGATTGCTCGTGTTTTCGTTTTTATGTTTTAACACCGTACAAAACACAGATGAAGGGGTTATAGTAAAAGTTGACACCCCCCCTCTCCAATTCTTAGAATGAGTTAAAAGCGTCCTTTGCAAATGACGTTACAGCGAACGAGCGTGGTCAAACGAGAATGGAGAACCCTGAAGTACGTAATAGGCCAAGTAGGCTTCGAATAGAAGCACAAATAAACTGACCTTTACCGATGAAGATTTGCAGGAAGAGAGAGCACCAGGATTTCTGGATGCACGCGGGGATGACAGGCAATGATTGTGGAATTGAACTGCTGTCTTGTGCTTGCCTGGGTATGTGCATGAGTTGGCAACTTCATAGTTGGACAGATCTCTCTTCCGATTTGATGACTAATTGTCTTTTTTAAAATAGTTGTTTAATTGTTTAGTTTGTTGAATAGTTGGTCAACTTATAAATATAAAATGAAACAGACGTGTCTAACTTTGTTATAAAACTCAGCTAAAAAGGAACGACTTTTTATTTCTAAAAGACACCAAGAGCATCGAAATAAGGAAGAAAGTACAACGTCAAAACAACACAGTATCATTACTTCGAGCAGACCGTCTGTAACGTTCAACAACAGACAGTTTTTTAGAAGCTTGCACTGCTTGCAGAAAGACGTTTCACTTACCTTGATGTCAGAATTCTAAAACCTCTCGACAGGTTTCTACAAGAACCAGTAAAAAGGGCGGAAAATTGTCAAAAATTGAAAAAAAAAAAAAAAGAAACAAGTTCGATATCATTTCTTCTTGAAAACCAGCAGGTTTTAATTTTAACAATCATAGTTGGGGGTTCACACACATCCAGCATGTATCATTCAGCGACTACCTGTTATTCGTGAGTACCTCCGTTTTTATTCCCTAAGCATAACCTACCACTTTGATGTAAAATATGTGGAGAAAGCAGGTAGGTTACAAACCGTTTACAAATCTTCGTTCTCAAAAAATACCCCCC
>NW_004797445.1:642841-647436 GCF_000002075.1 Aplysia californica
TGCACGTGCTCGCTTGCGCATGTTTGAGTTGGATTTTGTAAATAAGTGTGTGTGTGTGTGTGTGTGTGTGTGTGTGTGTGTGTGTGTGTGTGCGTGCGCGCGCGGTGTGTGTGTGTGTGCGTGTGTGTGAGTGTATGTATGTATGTGTGTGTGTATTTGTGTGTGTCCGTTTGCGTGTGTATGGATACACGGTCACGCACACTATCGAGAATCTTTTATAACAGTAGAAACTAATAATGTACCAGTTCAAAGTCGGGAAAAAAGATCGCTACAAAACCACAAGTTGTATGTGATCTCTGAATAGAGGCTTTGTGCAAGGCCTTGGAGATTGAGAGCAATAACTGAGTGACGTCTACTGAGACCTATTAAATTACGTAGTGTCCTTTGGCATATCATGTTTTTATTGCCAGTCTGAACAAGGGAAGGCATCTTATTGCTCTTTCTGGTGTATTCGTCAGATTTACTTTCTCTTTTCTTTTGTCGGTCCGAGGGATATTGGTGTGTGTGTGTGTGGGGGGGGTATTATTTGGAGTACATAGAAATGCTGTGTGTGAAGTGTGAATGTTAAGAACTTACTTTACTTTTTTACTTTTTCCGGACTCTGTTATCTTGCGGTGTCGACTAGTGTGGTATTGGAGGGAGAAGCAACGCCTGTTTCTTTTTTCTTCCATAAAATTTCAGGGACACACAGTCCGAAGCAAAATTTAAAATTCGTAATTTAGTGCCATTTTTTATTATAGTTAGTCCGTCTTATTCATTATGCTCTTACGTTCATAATGTGATGTGTTTATCTTTATCCATTGTGTTGTACAGTATGAAGGTTTGCTCATAATATTTTGGCGTATGTTAGCTCGCTCTTGTGTTTTGTGATGAGATGAAGGTACATTGTATTGTAAAGCACCTAGAGCTGTATTGTACGAGAGTAGGTACTATTGAAAGTATCTGCAGTATGTTACCCGAAACCCCCCCCCCCCTTTCCCAATTCATCTTTTCCTGGGTCTGCCCTTTCCTGTTTCCGTCTGCATGATCTCTGGTCGTATGATCTCGATGCAAAACTGTCTGGTGATGGTGGCAGTCTTGACGGATGCCCTAAAACGTTCCATTCGCTGTTTATTTACGTATTGCAAGCAGGGAGTTGAGCCAACTTTCTCTCTGACAATCTCGTTTCCCACCCTGTATTCTCTTGTAACGTTCAAAGTTGTTCGTAGGTATCTCATTTCTCAGAACCTGAATTTACTTAAGTGACTCTTGTTTGTTGTTCGTGTTTGGGTTTGGGAGCGCAGAGTTGGTAGAAGATGCGGTTAATGAATTGGCACTTTGTTTTCATTGTACAGTTGGGTCGTGAAAGTAATTGTGCCAGCAGGTAAGACATTATATTGGCCTTTTTTACAGAGAGAGAGGGAGAGAGAGAAGACGGAAGAGCATCTTGGAGATAATGGTTGCCTCGCCTCCTATAAATATTGTTCGGGTGGTTGAAACAGATTTGGCTCCAGCCACTCTCTGCTCCCGTGCGGAGTCCATCAATCTTGATATCAAATTGCTCTAAGTAGGTTGGCAGCTTCTCTCACGGGCTGAAAGGTAGGAGGAAGATTTTTCGCTTGGCTTCTTAATCTTATCACCACTTATCACCCCCCCCCCCCTCTCCTTTCTCTCCTTTTCGCCCCGCCCCCACCAACTGCCCCCAAAAGAAGAATACCTGGAACAAATATTAATCCTTCCAATGGTTTCAAACTTTAGTTATTTAAAATCATGTTATTGGAAAATGCTTCACCGTTTAACAAATTGTACATTGTCTTCATTTTTCAAGCAAAACACGCCATTTTTTTTCCAAGTGATTTAGCCTGTATCTTATATGATTTGGTTATTTTCTATTATCTATCTATCTATCTATCTATCTATCTATCTATCTATCTATCTATCTATCTATCTATCTATCTATCTATCTATCTATCTATCTGTCTCGTTTTTTTTCCGAACACAAAAAATGTCTTGTGCGCTTGTCTACCTTCCAACACATCTAAACTGAACCAACGGTCCAGCGACCGCCTCTTTGTTCACCTTATCTGACATTGCAATCTGAACTCCCCGTCTCTGCTCACCGGGGATCGTCTCACAAACAAAGCCATCAAGGATTCTGTACTTTGATCAAACCTCAGGGGTCAACGCTCGTGCTGAGCATTATAGACAAGGGGTTATCTACCTCAACTCAGATATAAACAAAGCGCATTTTCTACTTGAGCTAACCAATGAGAAGACATTCTTTATTCCCTCAGATGATGCGGGCAATTTCACGTCGTACCTGCTTCCTTATTTCTAAGACATCAAGTGCATCGAAGAGTAAGCTACGATTTGACGCTATTTCTCAGCCTCGCTGGCAAGAAATGACAGGTGTGTAAGTACTCTCTCAGACTCAGAGCGTGTTTATTCCTTGGCTCCACTGGATTTTTTTCTAACCTCGCACACGCTGGGGCACCTGCGATGGCATTTTCAAATGGTTAACTGACTGACAAGGTCTTTCCTCAGGTTTCCCTCCAGCATCCTTTGGCTATATTATTTACTTCGTCGTGTATTTGTTTCCAAACTGCTCTTTTAATTTTGCGGTTGTGGGTGGTTGGCAGGTGCTCTGGTGTGGTTTTTTCCTTCTTTCACATCAAATATCTACCGTCCTTATCTCTCTTCCTTTTTTGTGTTGTTACTCTTCTGTAAGACCTCTAACCTTAGGCACTTGTATGACCTACACGTGTTGCATGTGCCATAAAACTCTTCATAAAACTATGAAACAACCGCCCCCCCCCCAAAAAAAAAACCCAACAACAACAAACAAACAAATAAAACATTTAATGTTGTTCTCGTTTCCGATTAAAGGTGTATTATGTTATATTGCAATCGTTTAACCAGCTCTACCGTAACGTCCATTTTCCAAATGACCATTTGGAGAAATCCAATCAAACTTTGAGACGAGGGTTTAAACCAGAGTTACCGGTTCTACACTCTAGATTGATACTTACAGAGCAAGGGAGGTGTACGTACATATCTATACAAATTGTCATGGGAGCCTAGTGGTTAAGCTACCAGACCCGCAATCGTGAGATTGAGGGTTCAGGGTTCGAGCCTCGCAGTTTGGTCCGACTTTATATATTCTTTTAGAAAAACACCTTACACGACTTCCTCATCTGGCTCGATCCTTTCGCAGATGGACATTAAACTCGGAGGTTCCCCCGTTTAGATAACCTATAGTGTGATAAAAAAAAATTCATGGCGCAACTTAATTTCAAATGTTAATATTCCCTTAACTATTAATCATAGATTCTTCAGCTTTTGCACAATGACTTGTGTCAATTTGTCTTAACAGATCAATATTTTTTGTACACGCCTATTAGCTGTATTCTAGAATATCCCTTAATAGATACTAATAAAAATTTCAAGTGAGTGGTTTCTACAGATATTAAAAGGTTTACAGCTGGGGCAATATCGCTTTTAAAAGCAAGTCCGTCATTGTTTTTCTAATCGTGGCAGTATGCTCATTGAAAGCATGTTTAGAGAACCTTTAATGCAAAAAATGTGTTCAGTATAAATTAATTTCTTGTAATTAATTTTGCCTTCTTGTAATTAATTTTGCCTCTAAAAAGTGTTTGTGAGCTGTGAAGTAGGCCATATTATGCGAATGCAAAATGTGTGTTAGAAGCAGGAAGTGCTGTGAACAATTTTATTTTCTGCGAGACGAGATGTATAGTACATGTTATATAAATTTGCGAAGAAATTTTTTTAAAAATGTAGCTTCAGTTGTTGTGGAAGAGTATATTAAGTTAAGACAAATTGATACAAACTGCTGTGCAAAGTATGGATGGCATTGGTTCACTCGTTAACGAGGTATTTGAGGATACGTTGCGCCACGAATTTTTGACCGCATTATAATAGTGTTGATACTGGCATTAGACCTATACCACATCACCATTTTCACAAATTGTCATAACATTCTTGTGTCTCCCTTACAATTGCACGTTCTTTAAAAAGAATTGGTTTCGCCAGAATTCTCTACCCCCATGTTATTTTTCATTTAGAGAAAGTGAAACCTTTACAAATCTAGCCGTTAGCCAAAAAAGAGGAAAGAAATGTTGCGTGATAGCCAAGTTCGTCTGAGTGAGTGTAGCACTAATGAATGATGAACACCAATTCCAATTCCAGACCACGCCCTGGAAGAGTCAATGGCCCTTCACACAAGAACAGACGCCATTCCCTTTTATCCGAAGGAGAGAAGCGAGAGCTTTTTTGGGGACTCCATTGTTCACCAAGCTGCTTGCTATTAGCAGTCCAAGCAAACCTCGTCACAGGGGAAAAACTACTATGACTCTGAAATCATATGAGCGTTAATGAGAGTGGGATGAATAACGTGGGGTGGATAGATAAATCGATGAGTGAACTATCAGAACCTGATCAAGATCTTAACACATATGACGCGTACGTTTTCCATTTGCAGTCGTTGGAATCCATTTTTTAAAATTTCATCTTGTTAGAAATCGATATTCTATTTCCACATTTTGCTATGTGTCAAGAGGTTATAAATAGTATCAATTGTTATGTATTTATTCATGTTT
>NW_004797445.1:647583-649229 GCF_000002075.1 Aplysia californica
GGGGGGGGTCGACTATGCCTGAAAGGGACAACCTAGGTTGAGAGGGATATGGCGTTCAAGTGGAAAGACAGAGATAAAAAAAAACCTGTCCTTGGAATCGAACTCACGTTTTAACGGGTGTTGATGAAGCGCCATCGGTATACAAGAAAAACTAGATCTATGTACAGATTAACACAGAAATAGGTTTAAATAACATTCAAAGTGTCAGAAAACCTCAAAGTTTTATTTTAAACAATGTTGCAGAAAAAAAACCAATAAACAGTTCTAGCTAATCATTATTGTGGTTGTCGCCATTTCAGCCGTCCCCCAAAGGGAAAAATAACATCAACAACAGCATCGACAGCCTCAGCCACTGCAGAAGAAATAACACCACCAACAGCAACACAACAACAGTACCAAACAACACAAAAGAACAATTGATAGACATAACAACAATAGAGAAACAACGGTAGCAACAGTAGAAACAGCAATAACAGCAACAGCAGCAGTAATGGCAGCACCAACTACAGCAGCAACGACCGCAGCAACTGCAGCAGTAGCAACAGCAGTAACACAGTAACGACAATATTAGCAGCAGCATCGATAGCAGAACGTCAAGTCAGCAATGGCCAAGGCTACAGCAGTCTGCCCCCCCCCCCTTTACCCACGCACACACCCAGCAGAAAGCAAAGCCAACATTTTATGCCCTTTCCCGAGCCAGCTGTCCCTCCAGGAGATCATCTTTTTATCTCATCAGTTTAGAACATGCTGTGTTCCTGTAAAGAATATCGCTGTGGGAGAGAAACCACTCATTTCTGCTCTGGAGTAGGCTAGGGTCTGTTTTCTTCATCTCATAAGCTGTTATTTTTTTTCCAACAGCAATTTTCTCAGTGTCTTCAAAGAACTATGCAAATCATAATTTGACATTTCTTATCCAATAATTATGAAGACATTCTCGAGAGTGAATTTAAAATGACTGGCCTGTACATTATCATGTGATATCCAGATTTCTTCTTCTCTGTTACAGTGATTACTGCCTCTGTATAATCGAAATAATATTTACATCGATTATAAATAGTAATTAAGCTTAGATAGGCTGGCGAAAGGCGATATATTTTAATTGGCTAGTTCTCTTTGTTTCTACAACTCACATTACAGGGGGATTTGTACATAATTTATGGATAAAAGTAAACTTGCCAATCCGGAACTTACTTGAACTAGTAAGCACATCCGGGGTTTGTATGCTCTGGGGTGTCAGATTTCGGTAGCAGTGACGTCGCGCACGGAAGACTCTTTTTAGAATGGACGGGCTGTGGGTTCGGGGGTGAGGGGTAGAGAGGGGGGGAATTAACGTTTACCCACATATATCTGTCACTTTCATGCTATGCTAATGAGCTCATAAACCACGCCGGTGGCCTTGACATGACTTATGAAGATATAGACATCTTAACCTGCAGGCATCATCTTAACCAAAACTATTAAGAATTTGCATTATGCTGTGACTGTAGTAACATGTATAGGAGAAAGTTTAAGAAAATTCATTGCAAACCTTTCATTGTTAAAGCAGTCTCTCTGTCTGTCTGTCTGTCTGTCTGTCTGTCTGTCTGTCTGTCTCTCTCTCTCTCTCTCTCTCTCTCTCTCTCTCTCTCTCTCTTTCTCTCTCTCTC
>NW_004797445.1:651111-662051 GCF_000002075.1 Aplysia californica
ATAATGATAATAATAATGATAATAACAATAATGTTAAATGATGATGATGATGATGATGATGATGATGATGATGATGATGATGTATCGCCCACTTTTGTACAATTTAAGTCTAGGTGTCTAACAATATATATTCATTTTAATAAAGAATACAAGTGATTAAACGTGCATACACACGCTCTTTAGAATAGCTATAACACATACTCTAAGGTATCGAATAAAAGGGGGTGGGGACCAGGGTGGGGGGGTAGGAATTTTAAGGGGGGGGGGGGGTGGACATGTGGTCCAAAATTTAAAAAACGGGGGTGGCCCATTCAATCTCATACCCCGGTACCGGTAGGAACAAATCTGTTTGATTTCTCCTTTAGTGAATAAAATAAAAGATCAAGACATTTTTTTGTGATTTTAGTAAGTTAATGTGACAACCTTTACCATTTAGGAATAAACCAGTTTCACTTAGAAAGAAAATAAACCAATGTACAAAAGTTTCTAAAATGCTCAGAAAATTGAGGTAGCCAACCCGGTACCCTTACTAATATTGAGGATAATTTGCCATTTACAAAAAAGAGAAGTTTCATTCAGATATCTAGATTCTAGATATAGTGTTTCATATGATTATGATCTCGTCAGTCGTGGCAAGCTGGAAAATAATAAACGGGGGGTATGGATTAAGGAGCGGATTGGGGGGCGGGGGTGGCCCAAAAAATGAAAAGTAATCAGTGGGGGTGGGGGGGGGGCGCTTATTCGATACTTTAGAGTAAGCAGACATTCATACTTCATCACATGTACAATGTACTACCACAGCACAATCGATGACAATGTGCTCATCACATTATCAACATAAGACTTTTATGAAAAACGATTGACTATCAAGATGGCATTTAATAAAATATGCTTTTTTTTTTTTCTAATGAATTTTTACTGTTGTATCGTTCATTATAATGTGAGTGAAAGAGAGTTCCATATAGATGGGGCTAGATTAGAAAAGGAGTTCCCATAGAGGTTTTTGATTTCCGTTCTTAGGCCTTCTCACAAGAGACTGATCGTTTGATCAGAAATTTTGGAGGAACATATGAGGTTGCTTAGATACCAGGGGGGGGGGGAGGCGTTTTTGTTAACATACTTATGGCAAAGGACAGCAATCTTAAGTAATATTCTAGATATTGTTGGGAGCCAATTGCGTTTTCGTTAAATAGAGGTGTTATGGTCGTTTTTCCTCTTTTTAGACACGATTTTCGCAGTTTGGTTTTGAATGCGTTGTAATTTCAAAAGGTGATGTTTGGGATGTTTTCAAAGAGAGCGTAGCAGTCATCCTTTGGATTATCCGAGACAGTGCTACTTCGATCCCCATCACAATGGCTTCGAATGTCGCCGTCATCGTGAATATTATCTCGAGCAGCAGCAACGACATTGTCAGCAACTGCAATGACATTGTTACAGGCTGAGGAGCACTTGGGATTTACTTTTATTGTCATCACCGTGTTTAGAGAATGCTGGGGAAAAAGGTTGTTTTAGTATTACGATGAATTTTACTGCATATGTAACTCAATAAGGTCATGTTAGTACCGAAGATAAGAGGTGTTAAAAGAGAGTACCGAAGACAAAAAAAGGAGGAGGGATCAGGATGTTGGATAGGAAAGAAGCGAACCACACCAGAGCACCCGCCAACTACCCGCAGAAAAGGTTCGGAGACCGATAAAGACAACAAAACAACAACGGACAACAAAACGACAAGTTCTAGGTTAAAATTGAAAAAGAAATAAATATAAAACCTCCTCCTCCACTAGAAAAAGAAAATAATACACCGAAATAACAATTAAAGTGACAGTCACAGCAAGAATAATAAGGGTAATAACAATAGCACCATAAACCACAACCGCATAAAAAGCCACAAAAACTGCAATGAGAACGAAACAACGTTAATGACATGACACCTATCTCCTAGAGGTGGCTTGTGACCGACATACGAGTAATTTCCTGTCAAAACCGTTGGTATCCCGTCAAGGTAGCCCCGAGAACAATGTCCTTCACCGTTCACCCTATATTAGTCCAAGTGGAAGGCATTTCTTTTCTATTTTCTGGGGTCTTATCGCTGGGGAAGACGTCCTTGGACTGTTTTGTCAACATTTCCGGTGGTTGTTTGTTGTGACAGATCAGTCTAAACGTCTGTGTGGTGAACAGTCACTTGAGGGGTGAGTAATAAGGGGAGGGTGGGGGAGTGGGGGTGGAGAAAGAGAGAGAGAGAGAGAGAGAGAGAGAGAGAGAGAGAGAGAGAGAGAGGGGGGGGGCAGTAGAGAGAGGGAGACAGACAGACACATAGACACACGCACACTCACACGCTCACACACTCTCTCACACACACACACACACACACACACACACACACACACACACACACACACAATCAAATACACAGGCAGACAGGCAGACAGACAAATAGACAGACAGACAGAATGAGAAACAGAAGCAAAGGGAGATGTAGAAATATGAAGGGAGTAAAAGGCGACAGGCAGACACTCAAACATAGACACACACACACACACACACACACACACACACACACACACACACACACACACACACACACACACACATACATACATACATACATACATTCAAACACGCACACACACACACACACGCACACACACACGCACACACACACACACACACACACACACACACACACACACACACACACAAACGTGCGCGCAATCACTCACACAGACGCACATCCAAACATTGAGAGTGGGAGAGCGAGTGAGAGAGGGAGAGAGGAAGAGCGCTAAGAGAGAGAAGGGGGCGAGTATACAGACTGGCAGAAAGTGAAAAGGAGAATAGTCTGCACTCGTGAAAGGTCAGCTAACACGAATAACAATGTTACTATTGATCCATAACACAGAAGCTATTGACAAACTGCTGACATCTGCACAATTGTTTGTCTCCTAAAAGAAACCCTTAGACTATGTGATAACTGATGTTAAATCAGGAGCTGTCGGTTATTGTTCCACATATTTTAAAGTTACGTTTATAGTTTATATAGTATCCTTTTGGAGTTAGCAGGTCTATCCATACATTATCAACACAACTCATTTTCACGGATTTTATTTGAGCTCTGGGGGCTCTCGTAGCCTAGAGGTTAAGGTGTTCGCCTCTCATTCAAAGGTCCCGGGTTCGAATCCGGGTAACGACAGAACATTTTCTTCTCTAAAATTGTCTCCTTTGACCTTCTTTCCAGCTCCCTTGCAATGTTCTGCCGTCTGCTTT
This sequence comes from Aplysia californica, assembly GCF_000002075.1. Lineage (NCBI taxonomy): Eukaryota > Metazoa > Mollusca > Gastropoda > Aplysiida > Aplysiidae > Aplysia > Aplysia californica. The sequence continues at coordinate 654,376 of NW_004797445.1, forward strand.
CGCCTCCACTTTCTTCCCCCACTCCCTCTCCCTTCTGACCCCTCCTCTGGGCTTCTGACTCTTTCTCCAACCTTTCAACTGCTACTCTTTGGCTCCTTCTTACTGTGTCTTTCAGCCACACCACTGAACTTCTGGTAGGAAAGATCTACACCTAGCCTTCTCGGGCAAGGGTGAAATATCTCGGGGGTCCCGTGTGCGAGTTGCGCACGTTAAAGTTCAAGATCCCTTGGTGGTCTAAAATCGAAAAGAATAGACTCTGCCCCCCCCCCTCCCCCCGGGCCAAATTCAAAATTTCTTACCAGCTGAAAATGTTTAGTATGTCCCGCGCGCTCATATGGCCTTGTGTAGTTGCGAGCGCCGCCGTAAAATGCTTACCAAATTTAATTTTTTTAAATTGAGCTCTCTGTACCACATGGTTTGCTCTTTTTCAGACACAACATTGTTTTTAATTACTCCCCCAACCCTCCCTTAAATTTAAAAAAAACCCAGCAATAACAGAAAGCAATTTCTTCCTCTTCTCTGCAGAGAAACGCCACGAGAGCATCACGTGTATGCCCACGAAAAACAAATCTGAGCGCAGGGAAAGACAGCGGCCAAGGTATCCAGCCACTTCGTGCGTCATCAATTTCGTTCCCAAGAATTATGAAGTGATAATAAGAATAAGGAGCGTCTTACTTGAAGCAAGCGTATTTTTAGTATCAAAATCCCCTTAATAGGTAAGCTTAACTGTTCGCGTTAAGTCTGTTACAAATAGCCCCGGAGTGATACAGTTTTCGGACGAACAGTCTCAGCTGGCATTTCTGGGCTGATGGATGCACGGTGTCACACTTTACTCCCCTGAGTCCCCGCAATGAGACGGGTCATTTGTTTTTAGAAACAAGGTTAATCTGTATAATATTATTCTAAACCTCACAGCCAGGCAGAGCGGCCACCTCCTGCTACCGTAAAGGCCTAAATGATGATTACTCTTACGGTGCGTGGTGGTATTTGAAATACAATATTATAATTGTGTGGGATTTCGGTAAAAATGCGTCTGATTTTGTGGTTGTTGTTGTTGTTGTTGTTTGTTTGTTTTTTGGGTTTTTTGGGCCTTGCTATTGTTTTGTTGTGTTTCGGGAATGTTTTGTTTAGGTTTTTGTTGTTGGTTTGTTTGCTGTTGCTTTTTTACACTTTTTTGTGTGTTTTTTTGTTTTTATTTGTTTGAAGCTGCTGCGTTTTTAAATTGTATATATTTATGTGTGTGTATGTGTGTGTGTGTGTGTTGTTTTTGCTGTTGTTGTCTGTTGTTTTTAGGGGGGGGGGGGCATGTGTGGAAAAAGACACAACAGTGATAATTTTGAGGAATCTTGTTGTTGTTTTTTTAATCTTTTATTTGGCATTTCGTTCAAATGTATGGTTTCATTTCACCTAAATTTCCGCAGAGCATCTTTCTATTTCTGTTCCAGATAAAGATGGAACATTACGGGATGGTTCACGCCTCCAATGGAAATGTATTAGGGAAATGTTCTAAAATTGCAGTGGGAACATCTACTCTTGCATGTTTTTATACTCTTTTTGGGGAGTGTGTATCGTGTATGCAATGAGTATATGGCCTAGCTAAGATTTTCAAAACAAACTTCTATTTGAGAAACAAAACATTCAGTACGGGTGGCGACACCTGTAAAACTTTGCATGTACTTCTGAAGAAGTTTATAAAATTTGTGAGTAAGCCATTTTGCTCTGTATTAACAGTGTTTTGTTTGGACACACATCTTAAAATATACACCCGGAAGCAAATCAAAGGTAAACGTTTTCTATGCCTATATCTTTATAAGACGACAAAGGCAGATAAGCTGTGAGCTCTTACGTCGCAAGCGCTTGACGTGTAAATGGATTTATCTATCTCCATTAACTCGGTGCTGTCTCCAGATGATTACCCGAGCAGCTGGAGTTCAGACTGTGGTAGATATTGACCCTCCATCACCCACCTTCTCATCACAGCTTCCATCCTTTTAAAAGAGTAAAGGTAATCTAAATGTACTGAGCAAAATGTTTTTTGTTGTTGCTGTTTTCTTTTTGTTCAATTAACTTTCAAACTCCGAAGTTCCGATGACGAAAATGTATACGTCATCACTCTTGTGTCCCTAAATTGCAGATTTCTTTCTTTCTTTATATCACGAGGATACGCCAACGTCCAAGCAAGTTTAAACGTTTCGAAGTTAATGAATTAAATACCCAAGCCGCCGTATTGTGCCGGAGGGTGATATTCCTCTTCTTCTTCTTCTATCCCGTTGTTGGGGCAACCGTGGGGGCACCACTGCATCTGAAAAACAGCTCTCGCCGTCTATTTTTGTCCTCTGCTTTCCTCAGATTGTCACCCAACGTCGTTCCTGTCCTCTCTGTAATGTTGTCCTCCCATCTCCTTCTCTGCCTTACGGGTGATATTATATTCCTATAAAATATAATCACTACCCGGTGGAATCAAACGCTCGTCAGTTTTAGGGCATAAAGAGTTATTGATATCATCTGAAAGCTTATTCCTTTACCTTTATGAAAAAATACCCATCTATCTTGAATAAAAGTCGAGATATTTCCGATTGAAGGAGGTAGGGGTCATCTGGTTTCAGTCGTAAAATTAGCGAGAAAATGGCTGCCAAAGTTTGGTAACTGAAAATTTACATATTTTTGTGCCTTTAACGTTTTTCAGGAAAATTCATATGGAAGCGTGCTTTATTATGGACATAAAATGTGTTGAGCCAAAAAACAAAAATTCGATAAAATTTGCTAAACTGGCGGATTATTCGAAGTCATTATTTTGACGAGCGCCTGATTTCACCACGATGCCTCATTTCTTTACCTGAAGGCATACTTGTAGGTGATTGGTGGGTGCTCTGGTGTGGTTTGCTCCTTCTTTCCTATCAAACATCTATCGCCTTTATCTCTCCTCCTTCTTTTTTGTGCATGCTACTCTCTTGTAACACATCTATTCTTCAACATTTATATGACCTTATTGTGTTGCAAGTGCCGTAAAACTCTTACTAAAGCTAAAGAAGGCATACTTTCTGAGTATCTCTCATTATTCAATCCAGCGTAGCTGCTGCTTTCGTCATATTTTCACTTTGTTTATGATTCGTCGCGTCCTTTGTTATTTAAAACCCCTACAAAGTAGCCTACTGCTGATGGAGAAAGCCTGGCCTTGACCCCCCACAGGGCGTTCAAAGTTCACGCGCGACCTACCACAAGATAAATGGGCTCTCGACAAAACAATTATGAAAAGGCCGTCGGTGACTCAAGATCGGATAAAAACAAAAGGTGGACCAGAGAGCATGGAGGTAGGTCGTGAAAAGGCCAAGGCAGCAAAGAAAAGTTCAAATAGCTGCGGACGTAATAGTGCAGCAGCAGCAGCAGCAGCAGCAGCAGCAGCAGCAGCAGCAGCAGCAGCAGCAGCAGCAACAGCAGCAGCAGCAGTAGTAGTAGTAGTAGTAGTAGTAGTAGTAGTAGTAGTAGTAGTAGTAGTAGTAGTAGTAGTGGTGGTGGTGGTGGTGGTGGTAGTAGTAGTAGTAGTAGTAGTAGTAGTAGTAGTAGTAGTAGTAGTAGTAGTAGTAGTAGTAGGAAGAGCAGCAGCAGCAAGACGAGGAGCTGTAAGAGAAAGGACAGCAGCAGCAACTACACCGGCAGTACCAGTCCCATACCGTTACACTCTCAAGATTTCAATGTTGTGTTATTTTGTTGTTGTTGTTTTGTTTTGTTTTTTGTGAGAATGTTGAAATTATTATTACATGTTAGTACACTGGTAAGAACGCAAACCGACGAATAATATAAGTTAGGGGAACGCCATCAAAAATAAAGTACCTTAGCTGTCAGGAGACACAAGCATCTGAAATAGGAATTTAAAAAAGAATCAGGCGTGCCCGATTGTGTGTAAATAGTGTAATAAGAAACATAATCATAGACGTTTTATGTCCCCATTGACACTATTTAAATCATATTAAGAGGCGGGCTTCGAACCTTCCAGACACAGCCAGCCTGGACTGAAAGGGATGAGAGGACTGATGGCATAAAACAAAGAAATGTATCCCATTGTTTAATTAAATGTTTTAAAAAAAACCACGACTGTTGTTGTAACAGGTGGTATTGATGCTGTCAGTGTTGGCGATATGTATGGTAGTATTGGTAGGAGTTTGCCGTGGTCTGGGGCACTTAACTCTTTAAGAACGTCGCGTACACATGTCCCATCAACAGCTGACCAAAAGCAAAATTGTCGCTCATTGAGAAGTATTATAAATAAGAAACATCAATGTGCATTTTTCATAGTTTTAAGTTACAGAAAAAGAAACAGAATTGAAAAATGTGTGTTAATAACGAACATAATCTAATATCGTCGTTATCTCTCCTCCTCTTCTGTATCCCCTCTAACCTTCGGCACTTACATGACCTTATTGTGTTGCAAATGCCGTAAAACTCTTAGTAAAGCTAAAAGTAGTTTTAAGTTTCCTATTCAAAATGCCCTAATACAACATATCTCCACACGTTGTCGAAAGACTAGAATGCGTGATCTCAGTGAGTGAACGAATTCGTTAGACTCCGACCTAAAATTATCTATTATATCGAGAAGTGGCAAAACATTACAGGTTTTTTTTTTCAAACTGATCTAATAAAGTTTGGCAATGAAACAGTGATAATTCGGTAGTCTATCTGGCTTACAGTTTAAATCGTGCAATCTCAAAACACATTCAAAGTCAAAAGGTAGGTATGATACTTGATTTAATTAATCTCAGGACTGGCGTCATTTTGTCTACTCTCAGACCACTTCCTCTCCAGACAGACACCCCACTGTGGGACGAGTTGATCTCTTTGCTGGTGGTTTACATAATTACATAAGCCTAGGGGGAGGGTGCATTTTATGTTTCAGAAAGATTCCGAGAAAAAAGGGTCGAGGGTAGGGGGGGGGGGGGGGCAGTACTCTTTTTTTAAGGGGGGGGGGGGTGTCCAGTGAAGTTTGATTTTTTAAAAACATAAATAAAACAGCAATACAACTTTTTCGTGGCTGGGTATTTTCTTTGACACATGGCCTGTGTTGAATATCTGGATTATCCGTATATTATTATTATTATCAATCTGAAGTAGCATTACCTCATCTTTTTGATGTAGCTATTTACATTGCCAAGCAGTGGTCATCATTACAAAATAACAAGAAACTATGATTTGAAGAGCAGCTGCCTCACTGAATAAGCCAACTGAGAAATGGAAATATAATGCAGTTGTAAAAATATGTTATCGTACCTTTAGTTGCTTCACGCCTACATCAATATTATTAGATCGATTAGGAAGGGCTGCTTCGGCCGGCTGAGAGCAGAGGCATACAATGGCCTAGCTTACAAACGCAAATACACGTACTCTATATAAAAATAAAAACAAAAGACCGCCTCCACACGGGTATCAAACTCACGTCTGCATTTTGTGAACGTGTATTATTGGACCTCTAAATAGTAGATCTCTCCTTTTAGGTAACTTGTGTAGACCTAGTGTTAGAAAAAGACAGCTAATCTCTTAAGTTTCAAGCTAACCACTCATCACTCAAACTTGTAGGTTATGTCTTAGATTCTACTTTGTTCGGGTTAACTGTTGTTGGAGTTATACTTCCTGTCTCTCTCTCTCTCTCTCTTTCTCTCTCTCTCTCTCTCTCTCTCTCTCTCTCTCTCTCTCCCTCTCTCTCTCTCTCTTTCTGCCTCTCTCACACACACACACACACACACACACACACACACACACACACACACACACACACACACACACACACACACACTCACACACACACACGCACACATGCGTACATTTGTGTACGTGTATGTGTTTGTTTTTTGTTTTTGTAAATTGTTTTACGATGCTCGAAACTGCATAAGGTCATATGAGCGCGCAGGACACACCTAATATTTTCAGTTGGTAGGAAATTTTGAATTTTGCCCGGGTGGCGGTCGAAGCCTACTCATATCGATTTTAGACCACCAAGGGATCTTTAACGTGCGCAACTTGCACACGGGCCCTCCGAGATTTTTCGCCCTTGTCCGAGAAGGCTAGGTGTAGATCTTTCCTACCAGAAGATCAGGGGTGTGGCTGAAAGACAGCAGTAAGAAGAAGCGAAGGAGTAGCAGTAGAAAGGTTGCAGAAAGAATCAGGAGCCCAGAGGAAGGGGCAAAGGAGGTGAGGGGGTGGGGGCAGAAAGAGGAGACGAAAGCAGACGACAGGAGATTGCTAGAGAGCAGGAAATGAGGTGAAAGGAGACAAATTGAGAGAAAAAAAATTTTCGGTCACTACCCGGATTCGAACCCGGGACCTTTTGAATGAGAGGCCAACACCTTAACCTCTAGGCCACGAGAGCCCCCCCCCCCCTGTGTGTATGTGTGTGGGTGAGTGTGTGTGTGTGTGTGTGTGTGTGTGTGTGTGTGTGTGTGTGTGAGAGAGAGAGAGAGAGAGAGAGAGAGAGAGAGAGAGAGAGAGAGACAGAGACAGAGACAGAGACAGAGACAGAGACAGAGACAGAGATTGAGGGGGTGGGGGCTATTTCTATAGATTTAACCTCTATGGTTCGGAAGGTACAGCTGATTTGTAATCCGTATTAATTTTGTTTGATGCCCAGACTATCCTCCTTCATGTTCTTTGTGAAAGGTTTAGGGTTAAACCCGTAAAACAAAATCAAATTAAAATAAAACAAAAACAAAAAAACAACGCCCAAAAAACATACACAAAACTGGTTCACAACAAAATCATCCACGGGTGGTCCCGTCGGGGTTATGATGACCAGAACAAAATGCAAACCATGCTCCTTATCCAATCGCATTTCAACTTAGACGGGCCACGTCACTTCCGGGTTAGACGTCGTTTGTGTCATATATTTCTGGTGTTATCGTTCATGAAAAGGTGCGCTACGAAGGATTATGAAACAGACACGAGAAAACGGTCTTGACATGCGTACGCTTCATCACTCCAGATACGACGATGAGATTCTTCCGTTAGCTCACGACTTCGAGGATGCATTTATGGTGTGATTACGTGTGCTACAAGAACAAAAGGAAGAAACACTTAGGATGAAAACGAGATATAGTTCCACCAAGAGATACTCCATCGTTAACATAAACTGTTTGGTATTTTCTCAAGTTTTAGACAGTAACAATATAAAAAAAAGTATCCAAAAAACGAAAAAAAAGCAGCAAAAATAACAATAAAACTTACTATGATTTAGAGTCTATCTTTGATTTCCAACCTCTTCCCCCGATTACGTGCACTTCTTTTGTTTACCAAGTAAAAATAGCTCTTCTCTACGAAACTCTCATTCCATCCAGTCAGTAAATTGTTTCCCAATCTTCTGTTGACGAGTGAAGCGATAGCTTGAGATTGGAACCACTTGAATGGCACGAAACAGTGGAGATGTATGGAACGTTGAACCCTAACAGGTACAAGGCTCACACTTATCAGCTGAACAGCGGGTCTAAAATCCACAACAACAGGAATGTACTTTTTGAGAAAACCACAGAGGAGACTGCAGTGTTGAGGCTTACAAATCTTGTCTGATACACCGAGTGAAAAAAAAGAAAGATACAAGGTGAGAGAAATAAAGTAAGTGAGGGAGAGAGAAAACGAGAGAGAGAGAGAGAGAGAGAGAGAGAGAGAGAGAGAGAGAGAGAGAGAGACAGACAGAC
>NW_004797445.1:662344-665505 GCF_000002075.1 Aplysia californica
AGAGAGACAGAGACAGACAGACAGACAGACAGACAGACAGACAGACAGACAGACAGACAGACAGACAGACAGACAGACAGACAGACAGACAAACAGACAAACAGACAGAGAGACACACACACAACTTACAAATTCTGTTTGATACACCGAGTGGAAAGACAGAAAGATACAGTGTGAGAGCGATAGAGTAAGAGAGGGAGAAAGAAAACGAAAGAGAGAGAGAGAAAGAGAGAAAGAGAGAGAGGGAGAGAGAGATAGAGAGGGGGATATTTGGTTGATCAACAGTCATTCAGTGCACGGGGGAAAACAAGCCGAATGGACAGATAGAAACACCAATGAAAGAAAAGAACACAAGCAGCTACCAATGGCACTCTTTAACCACCGGAGAGAGAGAGAGAGAGAGAGAGAGAGAGAGAGAGAGAGAGAGAGAGAGAGAGAGAGAGAGAGAGAGAGAGAGGGAGGGAGAGAGAGAATCTTTTCAGTAAAAATATATTACTGCACCACCATCTCTGACAAGCAGTAGCAGATTTGATCGTGTTACTCAATGAGCTTTGAGGTTCGAGTTTGTAGGTTCTGGAGTAGTTTGTTTCCTAAGCTTGAGGATGACTGGGGGGGAGGGGGGGGGGGCGTCACTGGTAGATCGTACTGTTGTGTGTGTGTCCCCGCTTTTTTTCCATGAAGCTGAATAACCGTTATCATGTCGATGTGCTGCTCTTGAAATCACATTAAAATGTATGTAGTCCTCCTAAGCCTCAAAAGGGGAACTTGGGAGAGGTTGGGGTGTCACTAATAGGTCTAATATTTTACGATTCTACTTGTTGTTTCTGTCTTTCTGTCTCGCTGTTTTGAAACGCCCAAAGAAGTAGTAGAAGGTGAACATAGAACACATGTCATCATCATCCTGTGCCAGATCTGCGACAGACTTCGGCGATCATGGTTCTCCATTCATTCCTTTGCTCGGATGCTCTTAAAAATGCTACGTTTCCTTGATCTTCCCTCGTAACCCATTTTTAAGAGTTACCTAAGTAGGTTGCTCTGGGCCTACCCCTGTCTCGTTTGCCTTCAATTTTGCTAGCTGGAGCTATATGTTCAAGACCTTTGTGTCTATTCAGGTGTCCCAAAACTGCATTTGTCGTTTCCTGATTGTTTTTAACAGTGAGCGTCCCACGTGGGCTTCATCAAGCACTACTTCATTTGATTTCTTTTCCATCACGATATTCTCATGTGCTTCTCTTTATTCAAATTCCAATAATTCAACGTCAAACCCAACAGTTAAGCACGAGATAGACGGATCTTTATCCACAAGGGTAGGGGTAACAGAAGGATCAGCTGCACAAGGGCAGAAGATGCAAACCATCTAAACGGGAAATAACGCGTGTGGACGTTTATGACGTCAAAAAAATAAAGTTGTTCACGCAATTCCAGACATTGGGGATTGCCTTGTTAGTGAGACAACTTCCTGGGCCTTTGGCATATTGTGGTAGGGTGGCCAGTTCCTTTCCTCACCGCCTTTACTTCTCCAACTCGAAGTCAGGTACCCATTACAGCTGGGTGGGTAGGAGAGGGCGAAAAAAATCTGTGTCCGAACCGAGGCTCGAATCCGGACTTTCTGCTTCGGAGACGAACGCACAAACCGCTCCGCAACAGCACTATCGTTTATGATGTTGATGTGGGATATTCATTTTTGTTCAAAGTCACTTCATATCTCAGTTTTCTTACTCTTCGAAATAGCAGGTAGTGTTTAGTTATAGTTGTAGGGTGTTCAACCCGTACACAACAGAAGACGTACTTACTGATGTAGTGATGCGAGCACATAACAGGCTCTCCAATAAGCGCATTCTTCTGAGGACGAGACTAGTAAACTGGAATGGAATGGCTGGCCAGTCGAGTTCATGTACTCTTTAAATGGGTGTTTGTTTTAGTAAGAGTTTCACGGCACTTGCAACACAATAAAGTCATATAAATTCCGAAGATTAGATGTGTTGCAAGAGAGCATCATACAACAAAAAAGAAGGAGGAGAGATAAGTACGATAGATGTTTGATAGGAAAGAAGGAGCAAAGCACACCAGAGCACCCGCCAACCACCCACACTCTATAAATGGATATGTATAGTATGAGAGCTTTTGAAAGGAATGGATGTAAGACAAAAACTAAATCTAATTTTATCAATAGCTCTGGAGGCAAAAAAAAATAATAATCCACGCACGTTATACCCAGTGCACATTTCAGCGTTTCGTCGAATCCCCATTGGACAGTTGGGCTCAGGGGGGAGTACCGTGAAATATTTGAAAAGTTCGATGAGATAGCCCACAATGATCTCCCTTCTTCGTCTCCAATCGTGGTGAGGTCGTGCCAAAAGTCGACTACGCGTACCACTATGACAAGCATGTCGCAACGAACTTCGTCAGAAAACATCATACCACACAAAGACTTTTTTTTAAAGTTTCAGTAGAGGTTTTACAGCACTCGCAACTGCATACGGTCATATGAGCGCCAGAAGATTAGAGGTGTTACAAGAGAGTAACACACGTAAAATAAGAAGAAGGGAAGATAAGGGCGATAGATGTTTGATAGAAAAGAAGAAGCAAACCACACCAGAGCACCCGCCAACCACCCACACACGAAGACTACAGGGACGAAAATAACGGAGTCTCATTGTTTGTTTGTTTGTATTTCACTTTTCCTAGTTCTTTATGTTTCTTTTTCAATCGTGCTTCACGATTCTGCAGTTTGACATAACAGAAAATGTTAAAGAGAGAAAATGGGCAGGATCCCTTTAAGAGCTGTGTATAATAATTATAATCCATCTTTAAGATATTAACTTCAGAACTTAGATGCTCAAAATCACCAAAATGTGACTGTACCGTATTTTCCCACAGGTCTCCAAATGTTATAAGAACGTTGATGTTTCTATACTGGTTTCCTTCTCAAAAGCGTTGTGTCCAAGTTACAGCTTTATTTAGTTTTTTGTTCGTATGCGAGTGTCTGTCTGTCTGTCTATCTGTCTGTCTGTCTGCCTCTGGGTGTGTATTTGTGTGTGTATTTGTGTATGTGTTTGTTTGTGTCGCTGTATGCGTTCGAGTGTGTGAGCACCTGCATCAGTGGAAGGGGGGGGGCTGCAGAAAGAGGATGGAGGGAGAGAGAGAGAGAGAGAGAGAGA
>NW_004797445.1:666314-667500 GCF_000002075.1 Aplysia californica
TCTCTCTCTCTCTCTCTCTCTCTCTCCCTCTTTCGCTCTCTCTCTCCTCTCTCATTAGATTAAGTACGGCTCTAGACGAGGATCTCTAGCCAGCGTATCACAGAGAGCTTGATACTTCATTGGGGCGTACTCTTTAAACCTGTGTGTTGGAGGAAACATATATTAACAGAAGCAACAAAAAAAGAAAAATCTGTACCAATTTGTTTGTTTGTTTTATAGTTTGTTTTATATAGATTTTATTTTAGTTTTAAGTTGTTGGTTTTTTCTAATGTTATTGTTATTATGCCCTATAGACACACTTTAGGTCAATTAGAAGGCAGCCGTCCGACCCTGTCGGTACTGGCTAACCCGAGCCAAGAGGTTTACAACATCTCTGTAGAAAGACCAAGATAAGCAAGAAAAAGTTCCCTAAATTGAACTCGAGTCTCCTGCACGCGACAGCGAAGCGCCAAGCCGCTATACCACAGAGGCCAGTGGACTGATGTGAGTGACATTAAGGTGGAGCTTTTAGCCATTGTGCATGAAACACGTGGGTTCGAATCCTATCAAGGGAAGTCAGTTTTATCAAGTATATCCCCGTCTTCCTGTATCTCACTCGGTCAGGTTCACAGGCAGGATCGAGTTAACCAGCTTCTTTGGTGGTCTAAAAGGCATTGATAGGAGGAGTCAATATTAATTTACAATTAATCAATCAAAGATTAGAGATCACATATTTCGAGATTAAAATTCGTCGATGGGCCTAAACGGGTGCAGATTAGACAATGTGTTCTCAAATTTGAATAAGAATAATATTATGTGAATTCATGGTCAATGGAGTGATTATAGATAACTGTCTGCATGTCTCTGTGTCTGTTTGTTTGTCTGCTGTCTGTCTTCCATTATCTCGTAACAAATCAATTAATGAAAGTCACAGTGGATAGAAAATTCAGTTCACTCCTTCATCTAGCTACAAACTGGTATAAACTATTCTTATGTTTGAAGATGAAATATGCAGCCAGGGATGTCCATTTCAAATAAAAAGTTAAAATTAGATACCCCCAACCCCCCTCTCCTCCAAAAAAAACAAACAACCAAAACATGTCGATAGATATGCATTATTTTTTAAAATCTTAAAGAACAAATAGATAGATAGATAGATAGATAGATAGATAGATAGATAGATAGATAGATAGATAGATAGATAGAT
>NW_004797445.1:669634-671168 GCF_000002075.1 Aplysia californica
GGGGGGATCAAGGGAAATGAAATCCTTAAGAGAAACATTACACGCCTCGTGCATGTATTGTTAAATATGTCATAGTTGCACTTCACTTGATATCAATACAGTAAATAACATTTTTCGAACAAAGCCATATTTGAACTGAATGAGGAAGATAAATGTGCTCATGTACCGTACATATAGAGAGGGGATTATTCCCCCTTTCCCCCACCCCACTCCCCTTCCACAAACACACACACACACACACACACACACACACACACACACACACACACACACACGTAATAGCGGTAATCAAGCCAACAAGAAAAGCGGGCAACTGTCAAGAAAATCTCATTTTACTTTCTGTTCCATTTCCTAATTCTGCGGACCTGTCAGTTTTCTGTTGGCGTTGAATGTCCTGGCAACAGCATAAACTCGTGAAGCATGCTGATGGCTCGATTTCTCTGAATTTGGGTTCAACCTACCATATTTCTTAAGTGACAAAGATCAAAATTGTGTTATTGCGGCTTTTGGTAAACACTGACCTTAACTTCATAAAAAAACACTCCCAAAAAAATATAAACAAATTTGCCACGTGGTCAGAAAAAAATGCCAAATTTTATTTTTTGACGTTAATGCACTTAAGTACTTAAATTATGTTTTTGATTTTGTTTTTTCTTCACATGACAAACGCATCTTCCAGTTTGTGTGGGGTTGTTGCTTTCTTTTATCTGGTGAAATGGCCATGGGTCAGATATGAACTGTCGTCGGGGGCGAATCTGGCTCATTGGTCATATATTGATGACCCTTGACTCAAAATATGCCGAAGGTGGCTATCGTGGTCGAGAGTTACGGTGTTCCCCTCTCGTTCAATAGGTCCCCGGTTTGAATCCGGAGAGCGACAGAAAATGTTCTTCTCCAAACTTGTCGCTTTTCACCTCCTTTCCTGTTCTCTAACAATGTTCTGTCGTCTGCTTTCCTCTCCACTTTCTGCCCCCACCCCGTCACCTCCTTTCCCCCTTCCTCTGGGCGCCTAGCTCTTTCTGCAACCTTTCTAATGCTACACCTTGGCTACTTGTTACTGTTGTCTTTCAACCACATCCCTGATCTTCTGGTAGGAAAGATCTACACCTAGCCTTCTCAGATAAGGGCCAAAAATCTCGGCGGTCCCATGTGCAAGTTGCGCACGTTAAAGATCCCTTGTTGTTCCAAAATCGATATGAGTAGGATTCGACCGCCTCCTGGGCAAAATTCAAATTTTCATACCGACTGAAATTGTTTAATGTGTCCCGCGCTTTCATATTATTATGACCTTAAGCAGCTACGAGCGCCGTAAAACTTACCAAACTAAGAAAAAAAAATGCGTAAGTCAAAACTTGGCAAAAGTAAAGCATAACCTTGGTGCACATCGGCTACGATGACAGCCCGGTGTCTCTTGTTCCTCTAAAACATAGAACCAAACCCAGTGTAGCCGTGACCCCCACGTTGACACCAGATCTGCGCCGCACTAGGTCAAGACGTTCCATATGGGTGGTTAGTGTGTGTGTGTGTGTGTGTG
>NW_004797445.1:672414-674194 GCF_000002075.1 Aplysia californica
GTAGTAGTAGTAGTAGTAGTAGTAGTAGTAGTAGTAGTAGTAGTAGTAGTAGTTGTTGTTGTTGCTGTTATTGTTGTTGTTGTTGTTGTTTTGGGGGCCAGGTGGGGGTGAGGTGGTAGTGTTCTTTGTGTTACCTCGTAGTTCCAATGTAGAAAAGGTGACCATGTCAAGACTTGCGTTTCATCCCACCAGAGAGGCGGTTTCGTGAAGTGCCGTGTGCTGAAACTGATACGATCTTTCTCCACGTGGTACTCAACGTCCATCTCGTCGGACAAAACGCTAAAGCGCGCCCGGGCAATATTCTCGTTGGCCGGTACTTCCGGGTTCCGCCGGAAGCACTCTTCAATGACCTGCACATGACATGGTTCAGAACCTTCTTTAATCCTTTTTCTGACTATTGTAACAGAGTGGGTGAGATTTAAAGTTATTTCTTGTAGCACTGTCGATATTATCAGACAACCTTAAGATAATAAGTCACATTTTATCAGCTAATCTTAAGATAATAAGTCAAATTTCCATTTAAAAGATTATCAATTTTCAAGACGCCAGATAGAAGAAAGATAGCCACCAATATGAAAAAATACAAATCATTGACGGCCTCCATCATCGCACTCTTCGGCTAAGTACGTTCGGTGAAAATGGTAAGATATTGTCCAAAAATATAGTATTGTATTAGCCATTAGTATGATGCAGTACAAGATAAATTTGAAGTGCCATGCCAATAGTCGAGATTTTAATCTAACTTTCGTGCGGATATTTTTTTCTCCTTCTTCCTGTGGTATTTCCTCCCAAGTTGGTGTCTTGCCCAGACCTCCGTTCCCAAAAGGACGGATGTACCTTGCCTCTCAGAAATCGTGAACTCCACTAACCATCCAAACGTGCAAAATTGTAAGGTTTAACACTCTTTGCAACACTGTAGGACTATTTAAGAGGCAGGACCTCCGAATTGAACGTGCGTCTCCGTAGGTTCGAGTCAGAAGGGAAAATTCGTGTGAAGTATGTTTCCCAAGGACTCAACGTCGGGCGGAACTAAGCCTCGAACCCCGAGATCGTCATTTTTTACGATAATGAGTCCAGTAGCTTAACCACTAAACAACTGACACCATCGGAAACAATCACGGACAATAAAACTTTACAACAGAGAGACACATGCAACACCAAAACAAACGGCATTCGTTGATTTTTTTTTTTATAACAAGAATGTTCTTCAAATTTTGCACAAGCCTCTGAAAGAGACATCCCGTGAAAGAATTATGTCATTATGAATACAAAACCCACAAAGTCCGATATTTCCAGAGTTATTTTCAAATCTTCAAATCAGTAAAGACTTAAAGACAGCATTGGAAAAAAAAACTGCCCACAATAATTTTGTTTACCTCAATTGGTCTCGCATCTTTGGATGCGGAGCTTTCTCGAACTTTCCCTAGTGGGCCGAAGCGGACTTCCTTATAGTACTTCTTATCTTCTCTGAACTCGCCGTAAAACAGCTTCATAAAGTCGGGACCCTCCTCCTTCCTTTGCAGCCCGTCTCTTCGCCCGCCTTTCTCGAAGACTAAGGTGCGCTTTGACTGAGGACCAGGAGTCTGCGCGTAATAGTCGTGAACTGTAGCAAAATAACAACAGAATAACATATTTATAACTACAACCACGGTAAAATTAACAAAAACAACAACAACAACAACAAATACTACTACTACTACTACTACTACTACTACTACTACTACTACTACTACTACTACTACTACTACTACTACTACTACTACTACTACTACTACTACTA
>NW_004797445.1:674821-679037 GCF_000002075.1 Aplysia californica
AGCAGTAGTAGTAGTAGTAGTAGTAGTAGTAGTAGTAGTAGTAGTAGTAGTAGTAGTAGTAGTAGTAGTAGTAGTTTGCAACTTCTTTTGTGCGGTCAAAAAGTCGTTGCGCAACTTATCAAATTATGTCATCCATACTTCGCACGGCAGTTTGTATCAATTTGTTTTGACTTAATGGTGATTTCACTATTTGCCAAAAAAGAAACTGATAAGGATTCTCGTAGTGAAAAAAAAGAAGAGCAGATAATCCAAGAATGCCATAGAAGCACGCCCCAGCAACAATTACTTAAACTAAAAGGTGAATTTTTGTTTGAGTTTAAAAGATTCCGACACAATAACAGCCATTTGGTGCACAGAAAAAGCTAGACGTACAAGCAGAAGCTACTAGGAGGGTAAGAAAAGGAATGAGACCTTCCAGTGGGGCCTTCTGACTACCTGCACAGCAAATTATAAATGAAGACGAAGATAATAGCAATACACATAAAACGTTGTTGACCAGATATAGTGTTAACGGAAATGATAAGGAAAGCAAGGAGAAATGGTAACTACACATAGTTTCTAAAAAAACTGGCCGATGGACGAACAGATTATTATATGTGTACATGAGCACTTGTGTTCATGTTTGGAAGAGGCGTGTGGATAGTAGGGCTGGGTCGCGAGCGCAAGAACGGAACTGAATCGCCACTCTTGCCTGCGGAACGCGATTCGCGATTCACTTCAGCGGAACGCGGAACAGTATCGCCAAACGATTCCCAATTCACTCTCCTGTCGCTGTCACCACCTTGTGGTTTGTTTAACCTACTGCTGAGTCGAGTCACGAGCGCAAGAACGGAACGGAACACTTAGTATGGCTCCCCTTATTTTACAAAAGATGGTATAGTCCAACCGTCATATTAAAACAAATGAACGGGGTCCAACCAATAGACAGAAGGAATTTTATGGAGCCATTGTTTTAGCGAATCATGGGGTTGGGGGGGGGTGAATTTATGGGGGTCACTATTTGAGGTCAGTTGATAGAGCTGCGCAACAAAGGGTGTGGGGCGGAGCGGATGGCGAAACAACAAGAGTGGGACTCGCGCTCGCCAAGTGGCGTTGATATGACACTGTTCCGTTTCAGTCAGTGTTCCGCCACAGTTCCACGAGCGCTCGCGTACTCGAGATTCTTTGAAGCCGACTGAATCGTGAATCACCACTCTCAGATTTGGCGAGCAGGATCCACCCCTAGTGGATAGATGGATGGATGGATGGATGGATGGATGGATGGATGGACAAAATGAGGGCATTGATACACAATCTATTGTCTAAGAGAGTTTTCAATTCATGTCTTTCATTTGTGCTTGGAGGAGTTTTAATGAATGCATGGATGTTTACGTGGATGGATAAAAGGATGGATGTGCCAAGAAAAGGGGGCAAGGGGGGGGGGTGTCCGATGGGTGGATGGATGAAAAAAATGAATGAATTACAACCTTCGACATCATGGTACACCCAGAGCTTGCGAACCATTCCATCAGGGTTGAGACCATAAGCGTAGCTCTCGACAACAGCTCCTTTGTATTTGATTGTCTTTTTGCCAGTGGGAAATTTCATGTCGTAATCTAAACAGTAAAAAATGGTTTGTGTTCAATAAAATCTCAAAAAATTCCAGCGCCACGTGCAGAGTGAGGTTGGAGAGCTCAGGGTCACAATAAAGTAGAGCATACTGATCTTATGTCAATGGCACGTCGGTCAAAACTGTAATCATTCTAGCGTTTCCTCAAGCAGACACGATAACAAAAGCTGTGCGCTGCGCAATGGCTACCCGGCAAAAACTTAAGTCTTGCCGCATTGGTCTGCTGTTGTTCATTATCGACAGTTGAATTATTGTACCTCTGTATCGCACTTGCCATTATTGAACCAATTTTTCCCACAGGTAGCGATAAATGTAGTTTATTATTTTGGGATTTTATTTTACATCCGTACTATCCCTAAGTAAATCGAGAACATATCTATTCCATTACAGAAATTAACTGAAAGACAGTCACGAGTTTCAAAGTCAAAGTCACAAGGAGCTGTTCTCACTTTGGCAAATTTTCGAGTCGTATTCTTTATTTGTATTCGGTAAAAAGAACTTGAATTTGATTGTAAGTTTGAAGTTTACCCAACAACACAAAGACAATGAAGAATGTTTTGTACGCTGAAGGTGTACTGTATCTTAACTCATTTGAGTTATGTTTCAACATTTGTCCATACCGTCTCGGTGAACGTAAAGGGGCTGGGTCCAGCTAAGAGGCAAGTCAAAGAACGTTTCCTCAGTGCAGTTGTCGCCCTGGAACAAACAATACAACAATCTCTTCTAAAACGTATCTGTGGGCTCAGTCAGGTCATGGCATTTTCGACGCCGGTAGAATTGTCACTAGTGTGTGCTTGAAAAAAGATGTTCTTCGTAAACTCTTGTACCTCTTCTTTTTATTTACAAAGCTTTCCCACTCGGTGATCTGTCTTCAGAATAGTAGTGATTATTGTACCTCTGTGCCGCACTTGCCATTATAGAACCAAATTGTCCAACAGGTAGCAATAAATGTAGCTTATTTGTGGATTATATTTTACATCTGTACTGAAAAAGTAAAGTTGTTCCCGCATCCGATTCGGACATTGGCGATTGCCTTGTTAGTGAGACAAATTCCTGAGCCTTCGGCATATTGTGGTAGGGTGGCCAGTTCCTTTCCACGCCTCCTTTACTTCCCTAACTCGAAGCCAGGTATCAATTACTGCTGGGTGGGCAGGAGAGGGCGAAAAAAATCCGTGTCCGAACCCGGACCTATAGCTTCGGAGACGAGCGCACTAACCGCTTCGCCACCGCACCCGTACAACCCCTAAGTAAATCGAGAACATATCTATTTCACCGAGTTAAGATAAAGTTCACGCAATTCTAAGCCAATTGGCGGGAAATTCCACGCAACTTCGTTGGTGAAAGTTTTCAGTAATACCGGTACGTTTATTGCGTTTGCAGTGCAGCAGTGCAGACTCGAAGTAATCTCAAAGGAAAGAAGAACCATTCCGTCTACAGAAAGGCTTTTCTGATCAGTTTGTGAAAAAGACTTTTTTTTTTTATGTTGACATTTCTACGCCCCCATCGACACAGTTTAAATAATGCCCACTGACTTTAAAAATAAAGTACACCTCCAGTCTGTGGGAGACACATTGGACTAAACAAACCAACAATAAACTCCACATGTCACACCCAAACTGGGCCCACGAAATGAAGTTTTCAAAGTGTTTTTAATGTTCGTAAGAGCCTTCACTCAGACCAACGATCAACAAACAAAGAACACAAACCTTTCTTTGTTCTTCTCTGAGTTCTTCGTCCGTTTTCTTGCGGTGCAAATTTTGCCAGTTAAATAAGAAGTCCCAGTAACAGCTGTCCCCGATGTCAAAATTCATCTTACCGACAGGGAGCAACATAGGGGCAGGAACTGTCAGCTTGGTCACTGGCTGGGAAATGTCATGGTTGGCAATAGAACGTTTTTACTTTAATTGATGACGACTGAAAGAGGGAGCTATGGAGAGAGAGAGAGAGAGAGACAGACAGACAGACAGACAGACAGACAGACAGACAGACAGACAGACAGACAGACAGACAGACAGATTATTTTTTATTCTGGTAAGTGTTTTACTGCGCTCGCAAGTGCATAAGGTCATATGAGCGCGCGGGACACATTATACATTTTCAGTAGGTAGAAAATTTTGAATTTTGCACGGGTGGCGGCCGAAGCCTACTCCAAGCGATTTTAGACCACCAAGGGATCTTTCACGTGCGCAACGTGCACACGCGACTTCCGACATTTTATGCCCTTGTCCGAGAAGGCTAGGTGTAGATCTTTCCTACCACAAGATTAGGGGTGTAGCTGAAAGACAGCAGTAAGAATGAGCCGATGAGTAGCAGTAGAAAGGCTTCAGAAAAAGTCTGGAACCCAGAGGAGGGGGTAAAGGAGTTGAAGGGGTAGAAAGCGGAGACAAAAGCAGACGACAGGACATTGCTAGAGAGCAAGAAAGGGGGTGAAAGGCGACAATTTTAGAGAACAAAATTTCACGTCGCTACCGAATTCGAACTTGGGACCTTTGAATGAGAGGCGAGAACCTTAACCTCTTGGCCACGAGAGACCCCAGATAGATAGATAGATAGATAGATAGATAGATAGATAGATAGATAGATAGATAGATAGATAGATAGATAGAA
>NW_004797445.1:680053-681521 GCF_000002075.1 Aplysia californica
ATCATTATTATTATTATTATTATTATTATTATTATTATCATTATTATTATGATAACAACAACCATGTTGATGACGACAACGGTGACAACGACTATAGCAAATCTGACGACGACGACGCAAAACAAACCCATCAATGTACACAATCACTCTGACCACTTTTGTATTCACGGCCTCCCGATGACAGTTGATGTAGTAGTTGAGGTGGTTCCAGATGGACTCAATGCCCAGGTACTGGCCCCAGTCGGTGGGATGCGACACTCCTGTGGTGGGCTCGATGAAGAACGTCTCTGTGACGTCACGCAGGCCTTTGAGGACCATGACCCAGGAGTGGACCCGCCAGCCCTTCAGCGGATCCGGGGGAGGTGCCTCTTTCAGCTGGACAAGAGTACGGATGAGGTCAAGTTTTAGTTTTAGTAAGAGTTTTACGGCATTTGCAACACAATTAGGTCATAGAAATGCCGAAGATTAGAAGTGTTACAAGAGAGTAACAAACACAAAAAAGGAGGGAAGATAAAGACGATAGAAGTTTGATAGGAAAGAAGAAACAAACCACACCAGCGCACCCATCAAACACCCACGGATTAGGTCAAGTTTCGGATGTTGTATACAACAGTATGCAACAGTATACAACAATATTAGTGAATTACCAAGCCCCAACACAAATAGGTTTTTAACAGGCTTTCAATGCCCTTTTATTGTCGTTGCTGTTGCTGTTGTTGCTGTTGTTGCTGTTGTTGATGTTGTTGTTGTTGTTGTTGTTGTTGTTGTTGATTCTTTTTACTTATTTCTCCATGATAGATATAGCAAATTGTTTTCCTTGAGGCGGAAAAAACCAAATTAGTGACAAAGTGGAGTAGCCAGGCATGGCGTGCATTGCTTAAAAAGCACCTGTAAAAGAAAGTAACGACTCAAAAATATAAAAGAACAAACAAAACAATGAAGAGAAAAAAAGCGCGAGCGTGCAGGCACACATCCACACACACACACACACACACACACACACACACACACACACACACACACACACACACACACCCGCATATACCTACATACACACACATATTATACATGTATTGGGATTTGTTTGTTTGTTTCCCTATATTGCAGTCCTTAAGTTCTCTACTGCATACACCCTCCTTGGCGTCCGTCTAAAAAAATATAATTTAGAAAAGAAATTATTATATCTTATATCATAAAAATTATTTGCCTCAGAGCTGCTGAACCGAGCTGTCGTCATAATCTGTGTGGGTGTATTGTTGCTGGTTGCGACTCAAATCTACCTGATGAGTGGGCCAAGGTCCGGTCAGCGACCCAGCGACAAAAGTAAGGCAATTAATTAATGACTCGAACTTGTCACGCTTGCATTCTTATCTATAGTTTTTTATAATAAAAATGTGTCGATGTGTTTTTTGTAAGTTAATATGAAGTGCAAAAGTGTACGTAGGTGTGTGTGTGTATGTGTGTGTGT
>NW_004797445.1:682264-683599 GCF_000002075.1 Aplysia californica
ACGAGTCCTTTCCTGGCTCCAAGATGGCTCCACGTTCCCAGTTGTTGCACATCGACTTGGGGTGTCTCCATCAGTCATATAGAGGCTGCAAGAACAATGGCGAGCGACCGGAAGGATCCAGGACAAGCCTCGACCAGGACCGCTCCGTTTGACCAACAACAGCATCGACTGGTTCATCGTCATACAGGCCGTGACGTCACGAACCACCACTTCAAACGGCATCAGGGACCAACTACGGGTGACAGCCAATGTCCACGTGAGCGAGGAGACGGTAAGGAACCGTATCCGTAGAGCCAGGTTAGCTTCTCATGTCCCTGCCAGGCGCCCAAGGCACACGCTACCCCACAAGGCAGCTCACCGGCCGTGGCCTGCTCTCCATTCACAGTGGACACAATGTCAGTGGGACCAGGTAGTCTTCTCGGACGAATCCGGATTCAACCTGCTGCACCCAGACAGGCGAGCCCACGTCTGGGGGTGCCGAGGAGAGCTGTTCCACCCTGAGTGCATCCAGCAGGTGGCGCCCTACGGTGGAGGGTCCGTTCTGGTGGAGGGAGGCTTCTCAGCTCACCACAGGACCCCCTGTACCATATGCAGGGCAATTTGACCGCGGCAAGGTACAGGGAGGAAATCCTGCGTCCCCTTGCTGTTCCTCTCGTGCAGCAGATCAGGGTTGGGTTGATTTAAATCAGGTTGATTTAAATCAGTTGATTTTTTTAAAATTTAAATCAACTTGATTTTTTAAATGAAAATCAGTGATTTTAATCACTTTTAAATTTTTTTTATTTTTTTTCAGTTTTTACATATTTCAACATTCAGAATTCCTTTCCTTGGTTTCATAAAACAGATATAAGGTTTAGTAGACTAATATATTCATGCTTAAAAGTCTGCTTTCCCTCCTTTCATTGTAAAGTAATACAGTATTCAATTTACTTTTTTTTCCATAATTGAAATCAGAGCTGGGTTGATTTAAATCAGTTGATTTTTTAAATATTTTAATCAACTTGATTTTTAAAATAAAAATCAGTGATTTAAATCACTTTTTTTTAATGTATTCAGTTTCTACATATTTGAACATTCAGAATTTCTTTCCTTGGTTTTATTAAACAGATAAGGTTTAGTAGACTAATATAATCATACTTAAAAGTCTGCTTCCCCCCTTGTCACTGTAAAATAATACCGTATTCAATTGACTTTTTTTTCATAATTGAAATCAGGGTTGGGTTGATTTAAATCAGGTCGATTTAAATCAGTTTTATAAAATGTATTCTGTTTTTACATCTTTAAACATTCAGAATTCCTTTCCTTGGTTTTATAAAACAGATATAAGATTTAGAA
>NW_004797445.1:686783-689409 GCF_000002075.1 Aplysia californica
GGGGGGGGAGGGAGATCAACTGAAAAACGAAACATAGGTCATAAGATAAATTCCTGCATGAAACAGACAGCAGTTTTCATACCAGCAAGAGAAAAAAATATTAATAATCACTGTCGTGAAGACAGTGGGGAAAAAAACCGATTTTGAAATAAAGAAGGCATGGAAAAGAAGGAAAAATGGAAGGGCGAATGTGGATATGTAATAGGGAAGGAAAAATAGAAACCATGACAGTGAGGAACAGCAGCGTGTTACGCAGCAGGGAGAACGTGAGAAAGTGCGGGGACGAGAAAGAGAGCGAACTTGAAATGAATGAAGAATGGGAGGGGGGGGGAGAGAGAGAGAGAGAGAGGTGTCTTTATGTAGCCTTTAGTTTATTTGTTGGGGGGGGGGGGAAGGGGGAGGGGAGAAGGACAAGGAGTGCATGATTTCGAAGACAAACAGAGCAGTGATAACAGAGAGGGGTTTCCGGGGCCTTTCACATTTTTGTTTGCTTTTGCTTTTGGTCTCCTGTTCTTTTATTTTTTTACAAAACTTTTTCTTTCTTTTTTTTCTTTTATTTCCTTTTTAAAATTTTTTATTATGTCTTATTTGTTTTGCTGTTGTCTGGTTAGGATTTTTATTAATTATAGGGGTGGGGGCGTGGGGGTAGGGATAACGATAAATTATGAAAACGAAAGTACAGCATAATGATTTACCTGAACACCAAACTCATTGAGCGGTTTGAGGAACAGCGGTCGTCTGTCAAAGTACAGATCCCTGAACTGCTTTATAGCCATCTTGCAGAGGCGTATAGCTTTCTGCTCTTTGGGGTTGTTGTCTTTGTACGATGGTGGGAACTTGGAGGGATCGAACACCGGTTCGGTGGGTTTCCTGTGAAAAATAAGACTTCTGAACTAATATCGTAAGTTTTCTTGAATGAACTCTGCATTGATCCAATTTTCGTTGTTTTGGAGGTCGCTAATGGTAGTTCCTACTTCTGTTCTGTCTCCCATTAATATCTGTTTCTATGTCTTGCTTTTTTTCTGCACTAAATGGTTGTTGTTGGGTGATATGGGCCCCTTCATCAAACTAAACATAATCCAAAGTATAACAACCACTCAGTTGTTCTGTTGTTAAACCAGTAATTAGGCGAAGCAGCCAAGGTCCTCGAACAGTTTACAGTAGAGACGACATGTTTTAGACAACTCTAGCTCAATATCCCGTTGAGAGC
The DNA here is from genome assembly GCF_000002075.1 of Aplysia californica. Taxonomy (NCBI): domain Eukaryota; kingdom Metazoa; phylum Mollusca; class Gastropoda; order Aplysiida; family Aplysiidae; genus Aplysia; species Aplysia californica. The sequence continues at coordinate 687,994 of NW_004797445.1, forward strand.
GAAAACATAATGTCCCTTCCACTAACATTAAACCGAAGAGCAACCAATAAAAGTTCTGAACCTAAAACCAAATGCTGATAAATCATGAGGGTCTTATGAACTTTGCTACAGCCTTCTCAGAACCCAACGTATAGTAAGCAATAGTGTGTCAGCGTAAACACTCAACACCTTCGACATGTAAGGGAATAAAAGACAATAAGCCTACAATGGTTTATGCTACCCTGGTTTGAATTCAATTCTAACGTTGTTCTTTGTTTCCTTACTAGATTTAGATCTCAGGGGTGGTACACAGCTGGTTTTTTAAACTACAGTGCAACTGACTTTTACATGTGTGACCGTTTATCGTCATTCGAAGGGCCCCTTGCCTCAAGTGTTAAGGCAGCTACGTTCCGATGTCGAAGGTATTCTACTGCTTTTAACTGACTCGTCGTGTAAATCCGCGTTATTCTAGACGGACCCACTTGGAAAGCCTAAACAGACGGGTGACGAGGTTAAGTTCAGGGAAATATGCTTTGAGAGCATCCGAGCAAATGAGTGAACGGCGAACCATGATCGTCGATGTCTGTCGCAAGTCTGGCACTTGATGATGACGATTCTGGAGGACCATATAACAATATTATGAATTATGCCAATTTGGAAATGGGCGTCATTTTCAGATAAGCACAAGATGTATTGACAGGGACGGTGTATTCAAAACTATCTGGTAAAAGAAAAAAATATCAATAATGTTAACTCACGGGCTTTCCACCTGGATCTTGTTTAGTTCCTCTTTAAGAGATTCTGCCCCGTCCTCTCCCTCTGATCCATCATCTCCCTCCTCGTCGTCTTTCTTCTCGTCCTCCTCTTCCTCAGTTCCTTCCTCACCCTCCTTTTCGCCCGATGAAACGTTCGAATGGCCATCTCTGTTTTCTTCTTCGCCATCCTCCTCCTTTTCCATATCCTCGTGGGCAGCTTGGTGGGTAAGGAAAAGGCAAACAAACAAGTAAGAAGTTTTCAGGAGACGTTTTATCACACAAACCCACCGTAGAACAGAACAACACTCCCTTTTTTCTGTTCCTATATCGACGCTCCATATTTGTGGGTCAAATATATGTCTCTAGATCTAGATCTAGATCTAGCAGCCTTTTTAGATTTGTGTGTGTGTGTGTGTGTGTGTTTGTGTGTATGTGTGTGTATGTGTTTGTAAGTGTGTGTGTGTGTGTGTGTGTGTGTGTGTGTGTGTGTGTGTGTGTGCGTGTGTGTGTATGTGTGTGTGTGTCCACCATTGTCCCATTTACCTATCCGTCTGTGTGTACAAACGGTCGGGCCCCTCCAAGAAGTTGATTCCCACGTGATGGCACTTTCCTAGTCGACAGACAGACAGACAGACAGACAGACAGACAGACAGACAGACAGACAGACAGACAGACAGACAGA
>NW_004797445.1:689522-691127 GCF_000002075.1 Aplysia californica
GAGAGAGAGAGAGAGAGAGAGAGAGAGAGAGAGAAAGAGAGAGAGAACCTTTACTCACTGCTTGCAGAAGTCTCAGCTGCCTCAGCCATGTCAGAGGTCAGTGATTCTTTCTCAATGTTGGTAATATTACAAACTTTATCAAGCAATTCAGTTACATCTGCTGAAACGGGTGGTGGATATTCCGCTTACGAGAATGTTATTCGTATAACAAAAATGCTTGCATCAGAGACAGAGGTAAAAGAACACATTATTATTTTTGGCTAAACAAAGTACTTTATTCGCGTTCATTACTTGCGCATTGACGTGCACATTCAGTTCCAAGCTAGCTTAAAGTAGACAACAACAAAAAAACAATCACTAGATCTATTCTATTTTTTATTTCTTTTTTGGTAAGGGTTTTACGGCGCTCGCAACTGCATAAGGTCATATGAGCGCGCGGACACATTAAACATTTTCAGTTGGTAGGAAATTTTGAATTTTGCCCTGGTGATGGCCAAAGCCTACTCTTTTATTGCTTTTGTGGATCACCAAGGAATCTTTAATGTGCGCAACTTGCACACGGGACCTCCGAGATTTTTTGCCCTTGTCCGAGAAGGCTAGGTGTAAATGTTATCAACCATAAGATCAGGGGTGTGACAGAAAGACAACAGTAAGAAGGAGCCAAGGAGCAGCTCAGTAGACAGGCTGCAGAAAGAGTCATGCGCCCAGAGAAGGGGGCAAAAGGGGTGCATGAGGGGGATGGGGCCATAGATGGATGGGGCAGAAAGGGAGACGAAAGCAGACGACAGAATATTGTTATAGTCTATAGGCTAGAGCAGGAAAGGATGTGAAAGGAGAGAAGTGTAGAGAAGAAAATGTTCCGTCGCTATCCGGATTCGAACCCGGGACTATTGAATGAAAGGTGAACATCTTAAAATTATCTCTTGGCCACCAGAGCCCTCTTTTCCACTTTGATGAAATATTCAAAATTCTTCTCTACGGATTCATTTATTCATGTTAGACACTAATGTAGCTCTGCGAACTATTACTGTATATCTATTATTATTACGCCTGTTACATGGTAAGATTATTCAAAGAGAAATCTGAAAAAAAAATCGTTCTACTCAGCTTGTTTGGTTGTTTGTATAAAGAGAAGCACATCTACACAATAATGATCATTCAATTATAGTATTCGAAAAAAGTAAGACAGACAGAAACAACAGAGGGAAAGTAAAAAAGTAAGGACCTACCATTGTCACCCTCCAACAACTCGCTTTTTTATTAACGCGCGATTCTATTTTTTCTTTTTTTTTGGGGGGGGGGGTGTTTTTTAAAATAATAATATTGAGTGTGGAATTGTTGAAGACCGATGGGTATAAGAGATAAAAGTAAATTTAACGTCCCCCACTTGACCCAGTATGCACATGGGCCAGGGGGCCATCACCCTGCGTACCGGCACTTGACATAATTTTGGGTTGCTGTTATAAGTTTATATCTTCCTCGTTTACATTGCTAGGTCTCTGTCAATACCAAGATAATTTCTAACGACAGTGGGCACAATATTGTTTTCATTCAAACCTAATTATATAGTAATTTCCCCAAGCTGCAGACCAATCCGGGGTTTCA